>NW_024058564.1:0-162213 GCF_016432855.1 Salvelinus namaycush
GAGGACAGGAGAGAGACAGTACGGAGAGCAGAGAGAGACAGCCAGAAGAGAGAGAGGATACAGCAAAGACGAGACAGTAAGGAGAGCAGAGAGAGACAGTATAGGAGAGCAGAGGAGAGACAGTAAGGAGAGCAGAGAGAGACAGTAAGGAGAGCAGAGAGAAACAGCAGAGAGAGAGAGAGACAGCAGACCGAGAGAGAGAGACAGCAGAGATGAGAGAGAGACAGCAGAGCAGAGAGAGAGACAGCAGAAGAGAGAGAGAGACAGCAGAGGAGAGAGAGGACAGCAGACGAGAGAGAGGAGACAAGCAGAGAGAGAGAAGCGACAGCAGAGAGCGACAGTCAGAGAGAGACAGCAGAGAGAGCCAGCAGAGACGAGACAGCAGAGAGAGACCGTAAGGAGAGCAGAGAGAGACAGTAAGGAGAGCACAGATAGAGACAGTATAAGGAGAGCCGGAGAGAGACACAAGGAGAGCAGAGAGAGACAGCAAGGATGAGCAGAGAGAGACAGTAAGAGAGGCAGAGAGAGACAGTAAGGAGAAGCAGAGAGAGACCGTAAGGAGAGCAGAGAGAGACAGCAGAGAGAGCAGAGAGAGACAGTAAGGAGAGCAGGAGAGAGACAGTAAGGATAGCAGAGGGAGTACAGTAAGGAGAGCAGAGAGAGACAGTAAGGAGAGCAGAGAGAGACAGTAAGGAGAGCAGAGAGAGACAGCAGAGAGAGGAAGTTGAGAGACAGCAGAGAGAGAGAGAGACAGCAGAGAGAGACAGCAGAGAGAGACAGCAGAGAGCGACAGCAGAGAGAGACAGCAGAGAGAGACAGCAGAGAGAGACAGCAGAGAGAGACAGCAGAGAGAGACAGCAGAGAGAGACAGTAAGGAGAGCAGAGAGAGAGACAGTAAGGAGAGACAGTAAGGAGAGCAGAGAGAGACAGTAAGGAGAGACAGCAGAGAGAGAGAGAGACAGCAGAGAGACAGCAGAGAGACAGCAGAGAGACAGCAGAGAGAGACAGCAGAGAGAGACAGCAGAGAGAGACAGCAGAGAGAGACAGCAGAGAGAGACAGCAGAGAGAGACAGCAAGGAGAGCAGAGCGAGACAGCAAGGAGAGCAGAGAGAGACAGTAAGGAGAGACAGCAGAGAGAGACAGTAAGGAGAGACAGCAGAGAGAGACAGTAAGGAGAGACAGCAGAGAGAGAGAGAGAGAGAGACAGCAGAGAGAGAGAGAGACAGCAGAGAGAGAGAGAGAGAGAGAGACAGCAGAGAGAGACAGCAGAGAGAGACAGCAGAGAGAGACAGCAAAGAGAGCAGAGAGAGACAGTAAGGAGAGCAGAGAGAGACAGTAAGGAGAGCAGAGAGAGACAGTAAGGAGAGCAGAGAGAGACAGCAGAGAGAGCAGAGAGAGACAACAGAGAGAGCAGAGAGAGACAGTAAGGAGAGCAGAGAGAGACAGTAAGGAGAGCAGAGAGAGACAGTAAGGAGAGCAGAGAGAGACAGCAGAGAGAGAGAGAGAGAGCAGAGAGAGCAGAGAGAGACAGTAAGGAGAGCAGAGAGAGACAGCAGAGAGAGCAGAGAGAGACAGTAAGGAGAGCAGAGAGAGACAGTAAGGAGAGCAGAGAGAGACAGCAGAGAGAGCAGAGAGAGACAGTAAGGAGAGCAGAGAGAGACAGTAAGGAGAGCAGAGAGAGACAGTAAGGAGAGCAGAGAGAGACAGTAAGGAGAGAGAGACAGTAAGGAGAGCAGAGAGAGACAGTAAGGAGAGCAGAGAGAGACAGTAAGGAGAGCAGAGAGAGACAGTAAGGAGAGCAGAGAGAGACAGTAAGGAGAGCAGAGAGAGACAGCAGAGAGAGAGAGAGAGAGAGCAGAGAGAGACAGCAGAGAGAGCAGAGAGAGACAGCAGAGAGAGACAGCAGAGAGAGCAGAGAGAGACAGTAAGGAGAGCAGAGAGAGACAGTAAGGAGAGCAGAGAGAGACAGTAAGGAGAGCAGAGAGAGACAGTAAGGAGAGCAGAGAGAGACAGTAAGGAGAGCAGAGAGAGACAGTAAGGAGAGCAGAGAGAGACAGTAAGGAGAGCAGAGAGAGACAGTAAGGAGAGCAGAGAGAGACAGCAGAGAGAGAGCAGAGAGAGCAGAGAGAGACAGTAAGGAGAGCAGAGAGAGACAGTAAGGAGAGCAGAGAGAGACAGTAAGGAGAGCAGAGAGAGACAGTAAGGAGAGCAGAGAGAGACAGTAAGGAGAGCAGAGAGAGACAGTAAGGAGAGCAGAGAGAGACAGCAGAGAGCAGAGAGAAACAGCAAAGAGAGCAGAGAGAGACAGCAGAGAGAGCAGAGAGAGACAGCAGAGAGAGCAGAGAGAGACAGCAGAGAGAGCAGAGAGAGACAGCAGAGAGAGCAGAGAGAGACAGTAAGGAAAGCAGAGAGAGACAGTAAGGAGAGCAGAGAGAGACAGTAAGGAGAGCAGAGAGAGACAGTAAGGAGAGCAGAGAGAAACAGCAGAGAGAGCAGAGAGAGAGAGACAGCAAAGAGAGCAGAGAGAGACAGCAAAGAGAGCAGAGAGAGACAGTAAGGAGAGCAGAGAGAAACAGCAAAGAGAGCAGAGAGAGACAGCAGAGAGAGCAGAGAGAGACAGTAAGGAGAGCAGAGAGAGACAGCAAAGAGAGCAGAGAGAGACAGCAAAGAGAGCAGAGAGAGACAGCAGAGAGAGCAGAGAGAGCAGAGAGAGACAGTAAGGAGAGCAGAGAGAGACAGCAAGGAGAGCAGAGAGAGACAGTAAGGAGAGCAGAGAGAGACAGCAGAGAGAGAGAGAGACAGCAGAGAGAGACAGTAAGGAGAGCAGAGAGAGACAGTAAGGAGAGCAGAGAGAGACAGTAAGGAGAGCAGAGAGAGACAGCAGAGAGAGAGAGAGACAGCAGAGAGAGAGAGAGACAGCAGAGAGAGAGAGAGACAGCAGAGAGAGAGAGAGACAGCAGAGAGAGAGAGCGACAGCAGAGAGCGACAGCAGAGAGAGACAGCAGAGAGAGACAGCAGAGAGAGACAGCAGAGAGAGACAGCAGAGAGAGACAGCAGAGAGAGACAGCAGAGAGAGACAGTAAGGAGAGCAGAGAGAGAGACAGTAAGGAGAGACAGTAAGGAGAGCAGAGAGAGACAGTAAGGAGAGCAGAGAGAGACAGTAAGGAGAGCAGAGAGAGACAGTAAGGAGAGCAGAGAGAGACAGCAAGGAGAGCAGAGAGAGACAGTAAGGAGAGCAGAGAGAGACAGTAAGGAGAGCAGAGAGAGACAGTAAGGAGAGCAGAGAGAGACAGTAAGGAGAGCAGAGAGAGACAGCAGAGAGAGCAGAGAGAGACAGCAGAGAGAGCAGAGAGAGACAGTAAGGAGAGCAGAGAGAGACAGTAAGGAGAGCAGAGAGAGACAGTAAGGAGAGCAGAGAGAGACAGTAAGGAGAGCAGAGAGAGACAGTAAGGAGAGCAGAGAGAGACAGCAGAGAGCAGAGAGAGACAGCAGAGAGCAGAGAGAGACAGCAGAGAGAGAGAGAGACAGCAGAGAGAGACAGCAGAGAGAGACAGCAGAGAGAGACAGCAGAGAGAGACAGCAGAGAGAGACAGCAGAGAGCGACAGCAGAGAGCGACAGCAGAGAGAGACAGCAGAGAGAGACAGCAGAGAGAGACATCAGAGAGAGACAGCAGAGAGAGACAGCAGAGAGAGACAGTAAGGAGAGCAGAGAGAGAGACAGTAAGGAGAGACAGTAAGGAGAGCAGAGAGAGACAGTAAGGAGAGCAGAGAGAGACAGTAAGGAGAGCAGAGAGAGACAGTAAGGAGAGCAGAGAGAGACAGCAAGGAGAGCAGAGAGAGACAGCAAGGAGAGCAGAGAGAGACAGTAAGGAGAGCAGAGAGAGACAGTAAGGAGAGCAGAGAGAGACAGTAAGGAGAGCAGAGAGAGACAGTAAGGAGAGCAGAGAGAGACAGCAGAGAGAGCAGAGAGAGACAGCAGAGAGAGCAGAGAGAGACAGTAAGGAGAGCAGAGAGAGACAGTAAGGAGAGCAGAGAGAGACAGTAAGGAGAGCAGAGAGAGACAGTAAGGAGAGCAGAGAGAGACAGTAAGGAGAGCAGAGAGAGACAGCAGAGAGCAGAGAGAGACAGCAGAGAGCAGAGAGAGACAGCAGAGAGAGAGAGAGACAGCAGAGAGAGAGAGAGACAGCAGAGAGAGAGAGAGACAGCAGAGAGAGACAGCAGAGAGAGACAGCAGAGAGAGACAGCAGAGAGCGACAGCAGAGAGAGACAGCAGAGAGAGACAGCAGAGAGAGACAGCAGAGAGAGACAGCAGAGAGAGACAGCAGAGAGAGACAGCAGAGAGAGACAGTAAGGAGAGCAGAGAGAGAGACAGTAAGGAGAGACAGTAAGGAGAGCAGAGAGAGACAGTAAGGAGAGACAGCAGAGAGACAGCAGAGAGAGAGAGAGAGAGAGACAGCAGAGAGACAGCAGAGAGACAGCAGAGAGAGACAGCAGAGAGAGACAGCAGAGAGAGACAGCAGAGAGAGACAGCAGAGAGAGACAGCAGAGAGAGACAGCAAGGAGAGCAGAGCGAGACAGCAAGGAGAGCAGAGAGAGACAGTAAGGAGAGACAGTAAGGAGAGCAGAGAGAGACAGTAAGGAGAGCAGAGAGAGACAGTAAGGAGAGACAGCAGAGAGACAGCAGAGAGAGAGAGAGAGAGAGACAGCAGAGAGAGAGAGAGAGAGAGACAGCAGAGAGAGAGAGAGAGAGAGACAGCAGAGAGAGACAGCAGAGAGAGACAGCAGAGAGAGACAGCAAAGAGAGCAGAGCGAGACAGTAAGGAGAGCAGAGAGAGACAGCAGAGAGAGAGAGAACAGAGAGAGAGCAGAGAGAGAACAGAGAGAGAGCAGAGAGAGAGAGAGAGCAGAGAGAGAGAGAGACAGCAGAGAGAGACAGCAGAGAGAGACAGCAGAGAGAGAGACAGCGGAGACAGCAGAGAGAGAGAGCAGAGAGAGACAGCAGAGATACAACAGAGAGAGAGAGAGAGAGACAGCAGAGAGAGACAGCAGAGAGAGACAGCAGAGAGAGAGAGACAGCAGAGAGAGAGAGACAGCAGAGAGAGAGAGACAGCAGAGAGAGAGAGAGACAGCAGAGAGAGAGAGAGACAGCAGAGAGAGAGAGAGACAGCAGAGAGAGAGAGAGACAGCAGAGAGAGAGAGACAGCAGAGAGAGAGAGACAGCAGAGAGAGAGAGAGACAGCAGAGAGAGAGAGAGACAGCAGAGAGAGACAGCAGAGAGAGACAGCAGAGAGAGACAGCAGAGAGAGACAGCAGAGAGAGAGAGAGACAGCAGAGAGAGACAGCAGAGAGAGAGACAGCAGAGAGAGAGACAGCAGAGAGAGAGACAGCAGAGAGAGAGACAGCAGAGAGAGAGAGAGAGACAGCAGACAGAGAGACAGCAGCATACTGCATGTCTGTAGAGAGCCATAACAGGCCAAATCTGGAACAGTCACTCAGTCAGTACTAATTCAAAGGGGGTAGGGGCTAGGGTTGAATGGCGGAAACGAAGTTACCGAGATTTACTGGGATTTACCGGCCAAAACCACTTCCATTTCCCGGGGTATATAACTGTGAGAAACCAGTAAATTTAATACATTATTTACATGAACAGCATGGCGTGAAATGGAACTATTAAATGAAATGCAATGTCTATATCTGGCTTGTCTACGGCCTCTGCATGATGAATCAACGCCAAGGGTGGGGACAGACAGCCCATCTCAGTATGGAGTTCACAGTGCATGTAGATCTATCATCTCATCATGGTAACTTTTTTTCTTGTGACAGGTAGACATACATTTGTTACAGCATAGCCTATACTACGGTAATATAAAGACTGAATGCACGTCTAATTTACCCATATCCATCTGGCTTTCGTGGGTCACCTTGTTTTTTTAATTGTAAAGATTATAATTGTTTTAATTAGAGTTGCAGAATTTTAAAACAGTTTATCACTTGAATACCGTGGCTTTAAATCAGTGCACGCGTGAGCACTCTCTAGCAGTCTTTCTCTCTCTGCATCAACTCCATTCAAATGGCATGGGAAATAGATCATCCTGTTCTAGATTGATATATAGCCATATGCAGTGTATTCGGAAAGCATTCAGACCCCTTGACTTTTCCCACATTTTGTTGCGTTTGCAGCCTTATTCTAAAATTGGTTATATGTTTTTTTCCCCTCATCAATCTACCCACAATACCTCATAATAACAAAGCCAAACAGCTCTCATAGCAAAGGCTCTGAATACTTCAGTTATTTCTGTTTTTTATTTTTAATACATTTGCAAAAATTTCTACAAACCTGTTTTCGCTTTGTCATTATGGGGTATTGTGTGTCGATTTATGAGGAACATTTAGTATTTCATCCATTTTACAATAAGCCTGTAATGTAACACAATGTGGAGAAAGGCAATACTTTCTGAATTAACTGAGGAAGGTATCAGCAACACTAGAGAGAGAAAGAGGAGGTAGGCTAATAACATTAGGGGACATATACATGTCAGCCTACTAATTATACAGAAGGGCCCTATTATATTTCAGAATTAAAATCAAATTCGCTAGCCTATACGCTGACTTTGTAGTCCGCATGTGCTGCACCAGAATCAAATGCTCTCTCCCTGCTTTATCATGGTTTGAACCATGTGCGTAATTCCAGTCCATACAATACAGTACAGTAATACAGTTCACACTCAAAAATATTATCCTTCTGGAGCTAGTTTAATTAAGTACAGGGTTAGCCGGGCGAAAAGTTATTTATTCTCGGGATGGAACATTTCTAAAATACCGGAAAATGTTCAACCCTACTAGGGGCTACAGGTTGATCTGGGACTGGGCAGTGGACTAGAGAACGGGACTTGCGTTAAAGACTCGGTTTGGTAGAAGGGGACTGGGCCAAGCGTTTGGGTATAGGCTGGGTCTGGCGTTGAAGTAATACCCCGGGCTGTGACTGGGCTGGTAGGGAAACTGTCTGGGTAATTTCAGAGCCCTTTGTGCTGCAGTTTATCCACCCACACTGTGAGGTGTTTATTATAGTATTACGAGGTGGCAAAGCCAAGCAGCCAAGTAGTGTGCCCTCTAACACAAAGAGACGGCCTCACACAGTCTCTTGGCCTGCGTCCCAAATGGCACCCTAATCCCTACATAGCACACTACTTCTGACCAGAGACCTGTGGGTAGTAGAGCCGTGTGGGTAGTAGAGCCGTGTGGGTAGTAGAGCCGTGTGGGTAGTAGAGCCGTGTGGGTAGTAGAGCCGTGTGGGTAGTAGAGCCGTGTGGGTAGTAGAGCCGTGTGGGTAGTAGAGCCGTGTGGGTAGTAGAGCCGTGTGGGTAGTAGAGCCGTGTGGGTAGTAGAGCCGTGTGGGTAGTAGAGCCCTGCGGACTCTGGTCAGAAGTTGTGTACCATATAGAGAATAGGGTGCCATGTGGGACACAACTTAATAGCGGCTGGACAGGCCTTAGATTTCTTAATTCACTTAACATGCCCTGCCTGTGCTGCCTGACACCACTGTATTAATGCCCTGTAATGCTAGAGTTCCTTAAACTGCTGCTTTGAGGTCAACAGGAACATAAAGCTCTGCTTGAGGGTTAGAGGACTTGACTTCTGTTGGAGTGTATTTCTCACTGATAGTCCTATATAACAGTGAGTACTGACAGTCCTATATAACAGTGAGTATTTCTCACTGACAGTCCTATATAACAGTGAGTACTGACAGTCCTATATAACAGTGAGTATTTCTCACTGACAGTCCTATATAACAGTATTTCTCACTGACAGTCCTATATAACAGTGAGTACTGACAGTCCTATATAACAGTGAGTATTTCTCACTGACAGTCCTATATAACAGTATTTCTCACTGACAGTCCTATATAACAGTGAGTATTTCTCATTAACAGTCCTATATAACATATGTTTACATTGCCAAATCAAGTGAAATAGATATTAAACAAAAGTGAAATAAACAAAAAATGAACAATATTCATTACACAAACAAAATTTCCAAAAGAATAAAGACATTTCAAATATCATATGATGTCTAAATACAGTGTTGTAATGATGTGCAAATAGTTAAAAATACAAAAGGGAAAATAAATAAACATAAATATAGGTTTAATTTACAATGGTGTTTGTTCTTCACTGGTTGAGCTGATTTCTGGCGTGCTGTTCCTTCTTTTTCCGTAGTGTATTTCTGTATTGTTTTAGTGATTCACCATAGTGAAGGCGTAGACTCAGGTTTTCTCTATGTTTTGGTTGGATAGGTTCCTCAATTTTCTCTCTTAGGTTTTTGCATCCTTCATCAAACCATTTGTCGTTGTTGTTAATTTTCTTCTGTTTTTTTAAAATATATAAAAAAAATATTTATATATTATTTAGATTTGCCAGGTTTACACCTTCACTATTACAGTGGGACGTTTTGTCCAGGAAGTTGTCTAACAGGAATTGAATTTGTTGTTGCCTAATTGTTTTTTGGTAGGTTTCCACACTACATTCCTTCCATCTATAGCATTATTTAATGTTACTCAGTTCCTTTGGCTTTGATGCCTCATGATTGAGTATAGCTCTGTTCAAGTAGACTGTGATTTTGCTGTGATCTGTGATCTGATAGGGGTGTCAGTGGGCTGACTGTGAACGCTCTGAGAGACTCTGGGTTGAGGTCAGTAATAAAGTAGTCTACAGTACTACTGCCAAGAGATGAGCTATAGGTGTACCTACCATAGGAGTCCCCTCGAAGCCTACCATTGACTATGTACATACCCAGCGGGTGATAGAGCTGCTGGAGTTGTGACCCGTTTTTGTTGGTTACGTTGTCATAGTTGTGCCTAGGGGGGCATATGGGGGAGGGAATGCTGTCACCTCCAGGTAGGTGTTTGTCCCCCTGTGTGCTGAGGGTGTCAGGTTCTTGTCCAGTTCCGGCATTTAGGTTGCCACAGACTAGTACATGTCCCTGGGCCTGGAAATGATTGATTTCCCCCTCCAGGATGGAGAAGCTGTCATCATTAAAGTTTGGGGATTCTAGTGGGGGGGATATAGGTAGCACACAGGAGGACATCTTTCTCTGTTAAGATTATTTCCTTTTGAATTTCTAGCGAAATGTAAAATGTTCCTGTTTTGATGAATTTAATAGAGTTAGGTCTGATCTATACCAAATCTGCATAAACTCTAAGTCTCTTCCCTGTTTCACACCTGATAGTTTGGTGGATGGGACTACCAGCTCCCTGTAAGCTAGAGGGCAACCAGTGGGTCCGTCTACTTTATACCAGGTTTCTTGTAGGTTGACAATGTCTGTAATTCTTTGGTGAAATCCAGGTTCCTGCTCTTTAGGCCAAGTGCAGATGACCTCAGGCCTTAGATATTCCAGGATGAGATAGTGAAGGCTTTGGGTTCCATGAAGTGTCCAATGTTGTTAGTCGTGTGGTTTGGCCTCGGGCCAGTAAGTGTGAGCAGAGCCTGCTGGGCATCTGGTACATGCCATTGGCTTGGGCTAGTGTAAGAGTGGGGGTTGGGCCTGTTTGCCTGCTTACGGCCTGGGCGTATGCTTGACTTCCATGTTTGGGCCCTCTTTATGGGAGTGGTGGGCAGGGGGGGCATAGGTCTGATCTGAGGGGGCCTAAATGGGGTGTGGGCATGGTTGACTTGGGGGGTGTTGATTGGTTGGGGTGGGGGTGTGGAGCTGTGGTCTGGATGTAGGTTCTCTCTGCGTGGGTCCTCTTTGTGTAGATCCGGGGGAGGGGGTCCCGCAGGTCTGGGAGAGTGTCTTCCTGATCTGAGCGGGTTGTCTATTGATCTGTTGCTACTGTGTCAAGTGTTGGGGCTGCGTTTGAGGGCGATGTCCTTTAGGGTCTGGGCGAAGGTGGGCACTGCTGCTTATAGGTGAACCTGGTCGTAAAGTCCAGGGTGGAGTGGTGGGCTTGGTAAACATTTGGTTTTGAGGCACAGTCACGGGAATTACTTGCGTTTACCCGCTGTATGGTAGCAGGGTGGAAGTCTTTTTGTGGTAGAAAGTTGGAGATAAACACTTGTGCGTTGGGGAAAGTAGAAGAAGCTTTTTCAATCACTCCCTTCAGTGCTGTGGCCACCCTTTCCTGCTGTGCTCTCAGGTCGTTTGTGTCTGGGTGTATTATTATGTGTCTGGGTGACACTAGTTGGTCCTCAGACAGAAGGTCTAGGGCACGCTGGGTGTATTATTATGTGTCTGGGTGACACTAGTTGGTCCTCAGACAGAAGGTCTAGGGCACGCTGGGTGTATTATTATGTGTCTGGGTGACACTAGTTGGTCCTCAGACAGAAGGTCTAGGGCACGCTGGGTGTATTATTATGTGTCTGGGTGAACATAGTTGGTCCTCAGACAGAAGGTCTAGGGAACGCTGGGTGTATTATTATGTGTCTGGGTGAACATAGTTGGTCCTCAGACAGAAGGTCTAGGGAACGCTGGGTGTTTCGACACCAGAGTTTAGACACACTGTGTTTTGGAAAAGTTTATTTTCTTGTATATATTTCCCGTTTCAGTCCATAAGGAGTACAATCTGTGTCTTGTTTATGTCCTCAGTGGGTGTGGGGGGGTGGTCAGGAGGGCTATCAGGTGGCTGACATGGGGGGTGCTCAGAGGGGGTGGGATCCCCTGGGCTTGAGGTTCTTCATTTGTCTGTCCTGCTGTGATGTCGACGCTATGGTCAGGGTCTGGTGTGGGCTGTTCTGCTGGCTTCTCTGTGGGGAGGGGCACCTCTCTAATGTGTTATCCTCTCCTCCAGCATTCTGATCCTCTCCTCCAGCGCTCTGATCCTCTCCTCCAGTGCTCTGATGCTCTGATCCTCTCCTCCAGTGCTCTGATCCTCTCCTCCAGTGCTCTGATCCTCTCCTCCAGCATTCTGATCCTCTCCTCCAGTGCTCTGATCCTCTCCTCCAACATTCTGATCCTCTCCTCCAGTGCTCTGATCCTCTCCTCCAGCATTCTGATCCTCTCCTCCAGTGCTCTGATCCTCTCCTCCAGCATTCTGATCCTCTCCTCCAGCATTCTGATCCTCTCCTCCAGCATTCTGATCCTCTCCTCCAGCATTCTGATCCTCTCCTCCAGCGCTCTGATCCTCTCCTCCAGCATTCTGATCCTCTCCTCCAGCATTCTGATCCTCTCCTCCAGTGCTCTGATCCTCTCCTCCAGCGCTCTGATCCTCTCCTCCAGCATTCTGATCCTCCCCTCCAGCATTCTGATCCTCTCCTCCAGCGCTCTGATCCTCTCCTCCAGCGCTCTGATCCTCTCCTCCAGCATTCTGATCCTTTCCTCCAGCATTCTGATCCTCTCCTCCAGTGCTCTGATGTTGTTGAGCTGGACAATTTTTTTGTGATGACTGGAGTGTGTTCACCTCTTGTTCCAGCTCCACCTGCCTTACCTCCAGCTGGATGAATTTGTCCTTCATTTCAATGAGGGAGTAGTACTCTGTGATGAGAGGTTGACTTTTTGCTTGGGGTTGCTCGTCTGTGGGGTTGTTTAATGAAGATGTCTGACATGCTCGGGGTGGGGGTGTATCTTTCGAGAGAGAGAGAGAGAGAGAGAGAGAGATTATCCTGCTGAGCTATCTCTTTGATTATGTGAAAATCCAGCTGAAACGGTTTGGGGTTTCCCTGTACCATTACTGTTCCAGATTTGTGCACGTTCGCATTTGCTGTCCTCGTTGTCAAGTATCCTGAGTTTCCACCCATCGGTTACAACCCCCCTCTTAACAGAGAGGTGTGTTAATATAGCACTGTGCCACGCCAGGGGATGATCTGTGTTAATATAGCACCATGCCAGGGGATGGTCTGTGTTAATATAGCACCATGCCAGGGGATGATCTGTGTTAATATAGCACTGTGCCACGCCAGGGGATGATCTGTGTTAATATAGCACTGTGCCATGCCAGGTGATGGTCTGTGTTAATATAGCACTGTGCCATGCCAGGGGATGGTCTGTGTTAATATAGCACTGCACCATGCCAGGGGATGGTCTGTGTTAATATAGCACCATGCCAGGGGATGGTCTGTGTTAATATAGCACCATGCCAGGGGATGGTCTGTGTTAATATAGCACTGTGCCATGCCAGGGGATGGTCTGTGTTATAATAGCACTGCACCATGCCAGGGGATGGTCTGTGTTAATATAGCACCATGCCAGGGGATGGTCTGTGTTAATATAGCACCATGCCAGGGGATGGTCTGTGTTAATATAGCACCATGCCAGGGGATGGTCTGTGTTAATATAGCACCATGCCAGGGGATGGTCTGTGTTAATATAGCACCATGCCAGGGGATGGTCTGTGTTAATATAGCACCATGCCAGGGGATGGTCTGTGTTAATATAGCACCATGCCAGGGGATGGTCTGGTTAATATAGCACTGTGCCAGGGGATGGTCTGTGTTAATATAGCACCGTGCCAGGGGATGGTCTGTGTTAATATAGCACCATGCCAGGGGATGGTCTGTGTTAATATAGCACCATGCCAGGGGATGGTCTGTGTTAATATAGCACCATGCCAGGGGATGGTCTGTGTTAATATAGCACTGTGCCATGCCAGGGGATGATCTGTGTTAATATAGCACTGTGCCATGCCAGGTGATGGTCTGTGTTAATATAGCACTGTGCCATGCCAGGGGATGGTCTGTGTTAATATAGCACTGCACCATGCCAGGGGATGGTCTGTGTTAATATAGCACCATGCCAGGGGATGGTCTGTGTTAATATAGCACCATGCCAGGGGATGGTCTGTGTTAATATAGCACTGTGCCATGCCAGGGGATGGTCTGTGTTATAATAGCACTGCACCATGCCAGGGGATGGTCTGTGTTAATATAGCACCATGCCAGGGGATGGTCTGTGTTAATATAGCACCATGCCAGGGGATGGTCTGTGTTAATATAGCACCATGCCAGGGGATGGTCTGTGTTAATATAGCACCATGCCAGGGGATGGTCTGTGTTAATATAGCACCATGCCAGGGGATGGTCTGTGTTAATATAGCACCATGCCAGGGGATGGTCTGGTTAATATAGCACTGTGCCAGGGGATGGTCTGTGTTAATATAGCACCGTGCCAGGGGATGGTCTGTGTTAATATAGCACCATGCCAGGGGATGGTCTGTGTTAATATAGCACCATGCCAGGGGATGGTCTGTGTTAATATAGCACCATGCCAGGGGATGGTCTGTGTTAATATAGCACCATGCCAGGGGATGGTCTGTGTTAATATAGCACTGTGCCATGCCAGGGGATGGTCTGTGTTAATATAGCACTGTGCCATGCCAGGGGATGGTCTGTGTTAATATAGCACTGTGCCATGCCAGGGGATGGTCTGTGTTAATATAGCACCATGCCAGGGGATGGTCTGTGTTAATATAGCACTGTGCCATGCCAGGGGATGGTCTGTGTTAATATAGCACCATGCCAGGGGATGGTCTGTGTTAATATAGCACCATGCCAGGGGATGGTCTGTGTTAATATAGCACCATGCCAGGGGATGGTCTGTGTTAATATAGCACCATGCCAGGGGATGGTCTGTGTTAATATAGCACTGTGCCATGCCAGGGGATGGTCTGTGTTAATATAGCACCATGCCAGGGGATGGTCTGTGTTAATATAGCACCATGCCAGGGGATGGTCTGTGTTAATATAGCACCATGCCAGGGGAAGGTCTGTGTTAATATAGCACCATGCCAGGGGAAGGTCTGTGTTAATATAGCACCATGCCAGGGGAAGGTCTGTGTTAATATAGCACTGTGCCATGCCAGGGGAAGGTCTGTGTTAATATAGCACCATGCCAGGGGATGGTCTGTGTTAATATAGCACCATGCCAGGGGATGGTCTGTGTTAATATAGCACCATGCCAGGGGATGGTCTGTGTTAATATAGCACCATGCAAGGGGAAGGTCTGTGTTAATATAGCACCATGCCAGGGGAAGGTCTGTGTTAATATAGCACCATGCTAGGGGATGGTCTGTGTTAATATAGCACCATGCCAGGGGATGGTCTGTGTTAATATAGCACCATGCCAGGGGAAGGTCTGTGTTAATATAGCACTGTGCCATGCCAGGGGAAGGTCTGTGTTAATATAGCACCATGCCAGGGGATGGTCTGTGTTAATATAGCACCATGCCAGGGGAAGGTCTGTGTTAATATAGCACCATGCCAGGGGATGGTCTGTGTTAATATAGCACCATGCCAGGGGATGGTCTGGTTAATATAGCACCATGCCAGGGGATGGTCTGTGTTAATATAGCACCATGCCAGGGGATGGTCTGTGTTAATATAGCACCATGCCAGGGGAAGGTCTGTGTTAATATAGCACCATGCCAGGGGAAGGTCTGTGTTAATATAGCACCATGCCAGGGGAAGGTCTGTGTTAATATAGCACCATGCCAGGGGAAGGTCTGTGTTAATATAGCACCATGCCATGGGAAGGTCTGTGTTAATATAGCACCATGCCAGGGGAAGGTCTGTGTTAATATAGCACCATGCCAGGGGATGGTCTGTGTTAATATAGCACCATGCCAGGGGAAGGTCTGCGTTAATATAGCACCATGCCAGGGGATGGTCTGTGTTAATATAGCACCATGCCAGGGGAAGGTCTGTGTTAATATAGCACCATGCCAGGGGATGGTCTGTGTTAATATAGCACCATGCCAGGGGAAGGTCTGTTTTAATATAGCACCATGCCAGGGGAAGGTCTGTGTTAATATAGCACCATGCCAGGGGAAGGTCTGTGTTAATATAGCACCATGCCAGGGGAAGGTCTGTGTTAATATAGCACTGTGCCATGCCAGAGGAAGGTCTGTGTTAATATAGCACCATGCCAGGGGAAGGTCTGTGTTAATATAGCACCATGCCTGGGGATGGTCTGTGTTAATATAGCACCATGCCAGGGGAAGGTCTGTGTTAATATAGCACCATGCCAGGGGATGGTCTGTGTTAATATAGCACTGTGCCATGCCAGGGGATGGTCTGTGTTATAATAGCACTGTGCCAGGGGAAGGTCTGTGTTAATATAGCACCATGCCAGGGGAAGGTCTGTGTTAATATAGCACCATGCCTGGGGATGGTCTTTGTTAATATAGCACCATGCCAGGGGAAGGTCTGTGTTAATATAGCACCATGCCAGGGGAAGGTCTGTGTTAATATAGCACCATGCCAGGGGATGGTCTGTGTTAATATAGCACCATGCCAGGGGATGGTCTGTGTTAATATAGCACCATGCCAGGGGAAGGTCTGTGTTAATATAGCACCATGCCAGGGGATGGTCTGTGTTAATATAGCACCATGCCAGGGGATGGTCTGTGTTAATATAGCACCATGCCAGGGGAAGGTCTGTGTTAATATAGCACCATGCCAGGGGATGGTCTGTGTTAATATAGCACCATGCCAGGGGATGGTCTGTGTTAATATAGCACCATGCCAGGGGATGGTCTGTGTTCATATAGCACCATGCCAGGGGATGGTCTGTGTTAATATAGCACCATGCCAGGGATGGTTTGTGTTAATATAGCACCATGCCAGGGGAAGGTCTGTGTTAATATAGCACCATGCCAGGGGAAGGTCTGTGTTAATATAGCACCATGCCAGGGGAAGGTCTGTGTTAATATAGCACCATGCCAGGGGAAGGTCTGTGTTAATATAGCACCATGCCAGGGGAAGGTCTGTGTTAATATAGCACCATGCCAGGGGATGGTCTGTGTTAATATAGCACCATGCCAGGGGAAGATCTGTGTTAATATAGCACCATGCCAGGGGAAGGTCTGTGTTAATATAGCACCATGCCAGGGGAAGGTCTATGTTAATATAGCACTGTACCATGCCAGGGGATGGTCTGTGTGGAACACTAAGTTGCTTATGTTCACATTTTTATAACAGTCAGCAAAAAGTGTCTCTTGATTTTCCATAAGGAGCTGCATTTTGTACTCTTTTCGTGCCTTATCATTTTTTCCACACAGAGTGTACAGTATTTTGGTTGGGGGAGGCTGTGCGACTCTCACACCACACCTCAGTCCTAATTGAAGTTGTATCTCTTTTTCCTAGCAAGCTTGGTAGCCTTAACTTAGCATTCAGTCCTTATAAAGTAAAATACACTGCTCAAAAAAATAAAGGGAACACTTAAACAACACACTGTAACTCCAAGTCAATCACACTTCTGTGAAATCAAACTGTCCACTTAGGAAGCAACACTGATTGACAATAAATTTCACATGCTGTTGTGCAAATGGAATAGACAACAGGTGGAAATTAGAGGCAATTAGCAAGACACCTCCAATAAAGGAGTGGTTCTGCAGGTGGTGACCACAGACCACTTCTCAGTTCCTATGCTTCCTGGCTGATGTTTTGGTCACTTTTGAATGCTGGCGGTGCTTTCACTCTAGTGGTAGCATGAGACGGAGTCTACAACCCACACAAGTGGCTCAGGTAGTGCAGCTCATCCAGGATGGCACATCAATGCGAAGTGTCCAGAGCATGGAGGCGCTACCAGGAGACAGGCCAGTACATCAGGAGACGTGGAGGAGGCCGTAGGAGGGCAACAACCCAGCAGCAGGACTGCTACCTCCGCCTTTGTGCAAGGAGGAGCAGGTGGAGCACTGCCAGAGCCCTGCAAAATGACCTCCAGCAGGCCACAAATGTGCATGTGTCTGCTCAAACGGTCAGAAACAGACTCCATGAGGGTGGTATGATGGCCCGACGTCCACAGGTGGGGGTTGTGCTTACAGCCCAACACTGTGCAGGACGTTTGGCATTTTCCAGAGAACACCAAGATTGGCAAATTCGCCACTGGCGCCCTGTGCTCTTCACAGATGAAAGCAGGTTCACACTGAGCACATGGGCACATGAGCACATGTGACAGACGTGACAGAGTCTGGAGACGCCGTGGAGAATGTTTTGCTGCCTGCAACATCCTCCAGCATGACCGGTTTGGCGGTGGGTCAGTCATGGTGTGGGGTGGCATTTCTTTGGGGGGCCGCACAGCCCTCCATGTGCTCGCCAGAGGTAGCCTGACTGCCATTAGGTACCGAGATGAGATCCTCAGACCCCTTGTGAGACCATATGCTGGTGCGGTTGGCCCTGGGTTCCTCCTAATGCAAGACAATGCTAGACCTCATGTGGCTGGAGTGTGTCAGCAGTTCCTGCAAGAGGAAGGCATTGATGCTATGGACTGGCCCGCCCGTTCCCCAGACCTGAATCCAATTGAGCACATCTGGGACATCATGTCTCGCTCCATCCACCAACGCCACGTTGCACCACAGACTGTCCAGGAGTTGGCGGATGCTTTAGTCCAGGTCTGGGAGGAGATCCCTCAGGAGACCATCCGCCACCTCATCAGGAGCATGCCCAGGCGTTGTAGGGAGGTCATGCAGGCACGTGGAGGCCACACACACTACTGAGCCTCATTTTGACTTGTTTTAAGGACATTACATCAAAGTTGGATCAGCCTGTGGTGTGGTTTTCCACTTTAATTTTGAGTGTGACTCCAAATCCAGACCTCCATGGGTTGATAAATTTGATTTCCATTGATAATTTTTGTGTGATTTTGTTGTCAGCACATTCAACTATGTAAAGAAAAAAGTATTTAATAAGAATATTTCATTCATTCAGATCTAGGATGTGTTATTTTAGTGTTCCCTTTATTTTTTTGAGCAGTGTATATCATTGTAATGTATTCTTTTTTTGGGCTTTTGATTTTTTTAAATAATAGCTTCAGACTAACAGTTTCAGGTTGGATGGTGTTTTCAGGTTTCTGTTTGTTTGACAGAGAATTTGCTGTATAGTTTGGGGAAAATAATCCTTGGTAGTAGGAAGCCTTCCAGGTAATTCCGTCCAAAATCAGGTTGTAGGTTTTGATTTGGAGTGACGGTTATGTTGTGGAGGGTAGCGTCCTGTACATGTCCCTGCCAAAAAATCCAAGTTTATCTAACTCTAAATCTATCTTTTTGTTTCCTCAAGATGTGACACTTGGCATTCAGGCCAAAGAGTTCAATCTTGGTTTCATCAGACCAGAGAATCTTGTTTCTCATGGTCTGAGAGTCTTTAGGTGTCTTTTGGCAAACTCCAAGCAGGCTGTCATGTGCATTTTACTGAGGAGTTGCTTCTCTGGCCAGTCTACCATAAAGGCCTGATTGGTGGACTGCTGTAGAGATGGTTGTCCTTCTGGAAGGTTCTCCCATCTCCATAGAGGATCTCTGGAGCTCTGTCAGAGTGACCATCAGGTTCTTGGTCACCTCCCTGACCAAGGCCCTTCTCCCCCGATTGTTCATTTTCGACAGGTGGCCAGCTCTAGGAGGAGTCTAGGTGGTTCCAAACTTCTTCCATTTAAGAATGGTGCAGGCCGCTGTGTTCTTGGGGACCTTCAATGGTGCAGAAATATTTTTGTACCCTTCCCAAGATCTGTGCCTTGACACAATCCTGTCTCGGAGCTCTACGGACAATTCCTTTGACCTCATGGCTTGGTTTTAGCTCTGACAGACACTGTCAACTGTGGGACCTTATATAGACAGGTGTGTGCCTTTCCTAATCATGTTCAATCAATAGAATTTCCCACAGGTGGACTCAATTTGTAGAAACATCAAGGATGATGAATGGAAACAGGATGCACCTGAGCTCAATTTCGAGTCTCTTTGTAAAGGGTCTGTTTTTTGTTTTTTATAAATTTGCAAACATTTCTAAAAACCTGTTTTCGTTTTGTCATTATGGGGTGTTGTATTGCTGAGGGGGAAAAAATATTTAATCCATTTTAGAATAAGGCTGTAACATAACACAATTTGGAAAAAGTCCAGGGGTCTGAATACTTAAATATATATGTATGTATATATTTTTTAAGCTAATGCCCAAATCATGTTTTCTTGTGTAGTAGCCTATTTTGAATGTTTAAAAAAAAATCTGTATTGGCAGAATTTTGGCAATTTCATTCAAAGTACTTTAGGGAAAGCTTCCCCGAGCCTTATGGACGCACCACCTATATATTCTCACAGCTTGAAATTGCTTATCGGAATTCGTTAAGGATGCATGTCGTTGCATCCTGGAGTTGCATGTTCTGTTAAGATGAATTATGATCATCTTAATGTGATTTCTGTCATTCTGAGCACAGTGGGTGGACGCCCTGATCAGGGTACACACCCAATGCATTGGGGTCTGGTAAATTTATCAAATGTCTGCCGGTCAAAATGCTGCCGGTCATTTTCATAACGGAAACCCTGTTGTGTGTGTGTGTGTGGGGATCGAGGGGTTGACAGATAGTGTGTTACCTCACTATTGCACCCTGCAGGTGGTGGGATAATGTATCAGTGTATGAGAGTGCAGGCACACACACACAGACAGACAGACAGACAGACAGACAGACAGACAGACAGACAGACAGACAGACAGACAGACAGACAGACAGACAGACAGACAGACAGACAGACAGACAGACAGACAGACAGACAGACAGACAGACAGACAGACAGACAGACAGACAGACAGACAGACAGACAGACAGACAGACAGACAGACAGACAGACAGACAGACAGACAGACGAGTGTACACAGTGTGCCATCAGGCTGTGTGTTGAGCGGATTCCTCCACATGCTCGAGTCTACATGAAATAAAATATGGATGAGTGTGGGAAGAGTCTCGTATGGAGCAGCTCATCACCAAAGCAGTCTTAATACTGTACATGTATTGCTGTATATAATTCATGCCGTGTATGTCTGTCTGTCTAGGTCTGCACGTTGTCCTGTTTGTGTTTTTACTGGGTGTCTGTTCTGTCTATCCGTCTGTCTGTGTATAACAACACTCTGTATGAGTTTACAGGCCTGGTTGGAAAAGGACTGGGTGGAAAATCTATATTAGAGACAGAACTCTGTGCTTATGCAGGGCTGGAGGGAGAGGGCTGGAGGGAGAGGAAGAAGGAATTGGAGAGCGAGCGGGGGGGGGGGGGGGGGGTTGTGTGTGTTTACAGTGGAAATAGTGAGTCTGGGACATTTTCTTCTGGTCGCTTTTCCACTGTTTATGGAGAGCGGTGAGGAACAACACTTCCTGAAAGGAATGCCAGCTTTCCAACCCAAACTCCATCCAAGTCTCTCCCTCTCTTCTCTCCTTCTCCTCGTCTCCTTTCCCCCCTCTCATCCAAGTCTCTCCCTCTCTTCTCTCCTTCTCCTCGTCTCCTTTCCCCCCCTCTCATCCAAGTCCCTCCCTCTTTCTATCCCCTGTCTCCCTCTCTCTTGTCCCTCTCTCTCTTGTCCCTCTCTCCCTGTCTTTCCGTCTCTCCCATGTTCCCTCTCTCCCTGTCTGTCCCGCTCTCTCCCGGTCTGTCCCTCTCTGTCCTCTCTGCCCCTCTCTCACCCTGTCCCTCTCTCCCTGTCTTTCCGTCTCTCCCATGTTCCCTCTCTCCCTGTCTGTCCCGCTCTATCCTGTCTAGGTCTGACCCCAATTAGTCGACTGGTCGATTGTTTGGTTGTTAGGCTGTTGGTCGACCAAGATTTGTTTTAGTCAAGCAGTAACAAATATATATATTTTCGCCCATCTGAGTGAACTTATTCATTGCAGAGGCCTAGACTAAAAGCCAATTCATGCTTGATCTGAAAATGTGGTCGGAGGCTCCATATGAAGGGTGTGATGCAATTGCGGAGCTTCCAGAGGCATGCAGAGGCCAAATGGAGCTCATCGCCATGCGCCTCCCAAATGATGTAAATGTAGAGGGCTCTGTATAGCTCCGAATTGACATAACTTGTTGACGGTAGGTGGGGGTGGTACATCCTGTATAAGCACAAACTCACTCCCTTGACAACAGCTCTGAAGTGCAAAAAGTATGAATGCCCTGACTTCTGCTGAGGCCATATCACCATAAATTCTGCATGGCCAATGTGACCAGACCATGCGACCAGATGCCCAATCGATTGGTCAAAAGAACAGACAACTTTCGGTCTGGGACAACCCTACTCCTGTCCCTCTCTCTCTCTCTCTCTCCCCTTTCTGTCTCTCTCTCTCTCCCCTGTCTCTCTCTCTCTCCCAGTCCATTTCCCTCTAACTATCCCTCTACATACCGTCCTCCCCATCCCTCCCTTTCTCAGTGAGGTAATTCCCCTGTGTAGGAGGTTATTATTGTTGTGTAGCAGCAGTGCTAACACACACACACACACACACACACACACACACACACACACACACACACACACACACACACACACACACACACATACACACACACACTACACTCCCCAGAGAGCGAGAGAAAGGCCTACTAATCCAAAACTGTGCCCATAAACCATGGCTGTGCCCCAAATGGAACCCTATTCCCTATTTGGTGCACTACTTTTGACCAGATCCCTATGGGCCCTAGTCAAAAGCAGTGCACTATATAGAGCATAGGGTGCCATTTGTGACGCAGTCCACGTGTCCTGTAGATGAACTGGTAGAGATGACTCCTCAGTATTATACAGTAAATATCAGTGGTAGAGATGACTCCTCAGTATTATACCGTAAATATCAGTGGTAGAGATGACTCCTCAGTATTATACAGTAAATATCAGTGGTAGAGATGACTCTTCAGTATTATACAGTAAATATCAGTGGTAGAGATGACTCCTCAGTATTATACAGTAAATATCAGTGGTAGAGATGACTCCTCAGTATTATACAGTAAATATCAGTGGTAGAGATGACTCCTCAGTATTATACAGTAAATATCAGTGGTAGAGATGACTCCTCAGTATTATACAGTAAATATCAGTGGTAGAGATGACTCCTCAGTATTATACAGTAAATAGCAGTGGTAGAGATGACTCCTCAGTATTATACAGTAAATATCAGTGGTAGAGATGACTCCTCAGTATTATACAGTAAATATCAGTGGTAGAGATGACTCCTCAGTATTATACAGTAAATACCAGTGGTAGAGATGACTCCTCAGTATTATACAGTAAATATCAGTGGTAGAGATGACTCCTCAGTATTATACAGTAAATATCAGTGGTAGAGATGACTCCTCAGTATTATACAGTAAATACCAGTGGTAGAGATGACTCCTCAGTATTATACCGTAAATATCAGTGGTAGAGATGACTCCTCAGTATTATACAGTAAATATCAGTGGTAGAGATGACTCCTCAGTATTATACAGTAAATATCAGTGGTAGAGATGACTCCTCAGTATTATACAGTAAATATCAGTGGTAGAGATGACTCCTCAGTATTATACAGTAAATATCCGTGGTAGAGATGACTCCTCAGTATTATACAGTAAATATAAGTGGTAGAGACGACTCCTCAGTATTATACAGTAAATATCAGTGGTAGAGATGACTCCTCAGTATTATACCGTAAATATCAGTGGTAGAGATGACTCCTCAGTATTATACAGTAAATATCAGTGGTAGAGACGACTCCTCAGTATTATACTGTAAATATCCGTGGTAGAGATGACTCCTCAGTATTATACAGTAAATATCAGTGGTAGAGATGACTCCTCAGTATTATACAGTAAATATCAGTTGTAGAGACGACTCCTCAGTATTATACAGTAAATATCAGTGGTAGAGATGACTCCTCAGTATTATACAGTAAATATCAGTGGTAGAGACGACTCCTCAGTATTATACAGTAAATATCAGTGGTAGAGACGACTCCTCAGTATTATACAGTAAATATAAGTGGTAGAGACGACTCCTCAGTATTATACAGTAAATATCCGTGGTAGAGACGACTCCTCAGTATTATACTGTAAATATCAGTGGTAGAGAATACTCCTCAGTATTATACCGTAAATATCAGTGGTAGAGACGACTCCTCAGTATTATACCGTAAATATCAGTGGTAGAGATGACTCCTCAGTATTATACAGTAAATATCAGTGGTAGAGACGACTCCTCAGTATTATACAGTAAATATCAGTGGTAGAGATGACTCCTCAGTATTATACAGTAAATATCAGTGGTAGAGATGACTCCTCAGTATTATACAGTAAATACCAGTGGTAGAGATGACTCCTCAGTATTATACAGTAAATATCAGTGGTAGAGACGACTCCTCAGTATTATACCGTAAATATCAGTGGTAGAGATGACTCCTCAGTATTATACAGTAAATATCAGTGGTAGAGATGACTCCTCAGTATTATACAGTAAATATCAGTTGTAGAGACGACTCCTCAGTATTATACCGTAAATATCAGTGGTAGAGATGACTCCTCAGTATTATACAGTAAATATCAGTGGTAGAGATGACTCCTCAGTATTATACAGTAAATATCAGTGGTAGAGATGACTCCTCAGTATTATACAGTAAATACCAGTGGTAGAGATGACTCCTCAGTATTATACCGTAAATATCAGTGGTAGAGATGACTCCTCAGTATTATACAGTAAATATCCGTGGTAGAGATGACTCCTCAGTATTATACAGTAAATATCACTGGTTTGCCCTTTGACAGGCTTGGGTTGTAGCTTCCTCTGTGTTACAGTAGTGTGTTAAATGTAGAATCCTCCTGCCTGTCTCTGTTACCTGATACAGCCTTACACACACACACACACACACACACACACACACACACACACACACGCAAACACAGACAGTGTTACAAATTGCTGCCTATTTCTAGTGACCAGCGTGGACACCCAGCCTTCCACTCCCAATCTAACTGTTCCACAGCCATATATGAGCTCACTGCCAGTGAACCACCCATCTGGCTTACAGAGAATTGTTGTGTGTGTGTGTGTGTGTGTGTGTGTGTGTGTGTGTGAGAGAGAGAGAGAGAGGGCAAGGGAGAAGGAGAGGGAGGGAGACCAATTTCTTATTACGTTTCCTTCGCAGTAAAAGCCGCAGAGGCAAGATGGACACTCCATATCTCTCTCTCCGGCTGCCGTGGTGCGCCTGAAAACTCATCTAAATGGAAAACACATTGTCTTCATTATTTTGCCCGGGCGCTCGCTGAAAGACTGGCGTTGTCATGGTAACAGCCATCTGAGTGAGCAGCTAGGAGAGGCCCGGGGGCTGAGGTTTAGGACCAGAGGAATAGAGAGAATGAAGAGTGGAGATGAGGGAGGAGAGAGGTGGGGGGGGGGGGGGGGGGAGGGGAGGGAGAGAGAGGGAATAGAGGAGAGAGTGACGATGGGAAAAGGGAGGAGGTGAATTGAGGAGAGGGAGAAAAAGATGAAGAAAGGAATGAGGAATGGAGAGATGGGAATGAGAAGGACAGTAGAAGAGTGAGAAGAAGAGGGAGATGGACAGGCAGACACAGACAGAGAGAGCAGGGTACAGAGTATCTGGACAGACAGACAGAGACACAGACAGACTGACAGACAGAGCAGGGTACAGAGTGTCGGTCCCTGGAAGAGTGTCTGGACAGACAGTATATTTTCAGCAGAGCCAGACAGTGAGCATGACCAGTTAGTGGTTCCCTGAGTGGAGTTGAGACTCCTGATTCATATCAAGAGGCTGAGAGATGGAGTCATCAGGCTGTGTCCCAAATTGCACCACATTTCCATAGAGCACTGGTCAAAAGTAGTGCACTATATAGGGAATATGATGCCATTTGGGACACAGCCAACATCTCAGAGAAGTTATCTTCAGTGGTTATTACTAACCTGCCTGCTACAGCCTGCCTGCTACAGCCTGCCTGCTAGCACCAAGAGAACTCAGAAAAGTACTATGACTAAACTGTTTGTGTGATCGTGCGTGTGTGTAGACGAGGGTGTGTGTGTGTGTGTGTGTGTAGACGAGGGTGTGTGTGTGTGTGTGTGTGTAGACGAGGGTGTGTATGTGTGTGTAGACGAGGGTGTGTGTGTGTGTAGACGAGGGTGTGTGTGTGTGTGTGTAGACGAGGGTGTGTGTGTGTGGGACTGGTTGTTTGGTTAACACAGAGGAAGCTGTTTACATCCAGTGTGAAGACAACAGGCAGGGTGAGAGGGTAAGAGGGAGGAGAGGAGATATGAGAAGGAGCGGTAAGAAACATGAGAGAGACAGAGCAGGGTACAGAGTGTCTGGACAGACAGAGCAGGGTACAGAGTGTCTGGACAGACAGAGCAGGGTACAGAGTGTCTGGACAGACAGAGCAGGGTACAGAGTGTCTGGACAGACAGAGCAGGGTACAGAGTGTCTGGACAGACAGAGCAGGGTACAGAGTGTCTGGACAGACAGAGCAGGGTACAGAGTGTCTGGACAGACAGAGCAGGGTACAGAGTGTCTGGACAGACAGAGCAGGGTACAGAGTGTCTGGACAGACAGACAGACAGAGCAGAGTACAGTGTGTCTGGACAGACAGACAGAGCAGGGTACAGAGTGTCTGGACAGACATAGCAGGGTACAGAGTGTCTGGACAGACAGACGTAGCAGGGTACAGAGTGGCTGGACAGACAGACAGAGCAGGGTACAGAGTGTCTGGACAGACAGAGAGAGCAGGGTACAGAGTGGCTGGACAGACAGAGAGAGCAGGGTACAGAGTGGCTGGACAGACGTAGCAGGGTACAGAGTGTCTGAACAGACATAGCAGGGTACAGAGTGTCTGAACAGACAGAGCAGGGTACAGAGTGTCTGAACAGACAGAGCAGGGTACAGTGTGTCTGGACAGACAGACAGAGCAGGGTACAGTGTGTCTGGACAGACAGACAGAGCAGGGTACAGTGTGTCTGGACAGACAGACAGAGCAGGGTACAGTGTGTCTGGACAGACAGAGCAGGGTACAGAGTGTCTGGACAGACAGAGCAGGGTACAGAGAGTCTGGACAGACAGACAGAGCAGGGTACAGAGTGTCTGGACAGACAGACAGAGCAGGGTACAGAGTGTCTGGACAGACAGACAGAGCAGGGTACAGAGTGTCTGGACAGACAGACAGAGCAGGGTAAAGAGTGGCTGGACAGACAGAGAGCAGGGTACAGAGTGTCAGAACAGACAGACAGACAGACAGACAGACAGACAGACAGACAGACAGACAGACAGACAGACAGACAGACAGACAGACAGACGTAGCAGGGTACAGAGTGGCTGGACAGACAGACAGAGCAGGGTACAGAGTGGCTGGACAGACAGACAGAGCAGGGTACAGAGTGGCTGGACAGAGAGAGCAGGGTACAGAGTGTCTGAACAGACGTAGCAGGGTACAGAGTGTCTGAACAGACGTAGCAGGGTACAGAGTGTCTGAACAGACGTAGCAGGGTACAGAGTGTCTGAACAGACGTAGCAGGGTACAGAGTGTCTGAACAGACAGAGCAGGGTACAGAGTGTCTGAACAGACAGAGCAGGGTACAGAGTGTCTGAACAGACAGAGCAGGGTACAGAGTGTCTGAACAGACAGAGCAGGGTACAGAGTGTCTGAACAGACAGAGAGAGCAGGGTACAGAGTGTCTGAACAGACAGAGAGAGCAGGGTACAGAGTGTCTGAACAGACAGAGAGAGCAGGGTACAGAGTGTCTGAACAGACAGAGAGAGCAGGGTACAGAGTGTCTGAACAGACAGAGAGAGCAGGGTACAGAGTGTCTGAACAGACGTAGCAGGGTACAGAGTGTCTGAACAGACGTAGCAGGGTACAGAGTGTCTGAACAGACGTAGCAGGGTACAGAGTGTCTGAACAGACAGAGCAGGGTACAGAGTGTCTGAACAGACAGAGCAGGGTACAGAGTGTCTGAACAGACAGCAGGGTACAGAGTGTCTGAACAGACAGCAGGGTACAGAGTGTCTGAACAGACAGAGCAGGGTACAGAGTGTCTGAACAGACAGAGAGAGCAGGGTACAGAGTGTCTGAACAGACAGAGAGAGCAGGGTACAGAGTGTCTGAACAGACAGAGAGAGCAGGGTACAGAGTGTCTGAACAGACGTAGCAGGGTACAGAGTGTCTGAACAGGCAGAGCAGGGTACAGAGTGTCTGGACAGACAGAGCAGGGTACAGAGTGTCTGGACAGACAGGTAGAGAGAGCAGGGTACAAAGTGTCTGGACAGACAGGTAGAGAGAGCAGGCTACAGAGTGTCTGGACAGACAGGTAGAGAGAGCAGGGTACAGAGTGTCTGGACAGACAGGTAGAGAGAGCAGGGTACAGAGTGTCTGGACAGACATGTAGAGAGAGCAGGGTACAGAGTGTCTGGACAGACAGGTAGAGAGAGCAGGGTACAGAGTGTCTGGACAGACATGTAGAGAGAGCAGGCTACAGAGTGTCTGGACAGACAGGTAGAGAGAGCAGGGTACAGAGTGTCTGGATAGACAGGTAGAGAGAGCAGGGTACAGAGTGTCTGGACAGACAGGTAGAGAGAGCAGGGTACAGAGTGTCTGGACAGACAGGTAGAGAGAGCAGGGTACAGAGTGTCTGGACAGACATGTAGAGAGAGCAGGGTACAGAGTGTCTGGACAGAAAAGAGCTGTTAAATTCTACAACAACCTACAAGGTAGCGATTCCCAAACCTTCCATAACAAAACCATCACTTACAGAGAGGTTAACCTGGAGAAGAGTCCCCTAAGCAAGCTGGTCAATTAGACCCAACCAAATCATGAGAAAACAAAAAGACAATTACTTGACAACTGAGCAGACTAGAATACCTGACCACTGTGACTGACCCCAAATTAAGGAAATCTTTGACTATGTACAGACTCAGTGAGCGTAGCCTTGATATTGAGATAACAGGCTATGTGCACACTGCCAACAAAATGAGGTGGAAACTGAGCTGGACTTCCTCTCCTGCTAAATGTATGGCCATATTAGAAAACAAATCCCATGTTGATAAACTCCCATATCTACTGGGTGAAATACCAGTGTTCCATCACAGCAGCAAGGTTTGTAACCTGTTGCCACAAGAAAAGGGCAACCAGTGAAGAACAAACACCATTGTAAATACAACCCATATTTATTTATATTCCCTTTTGAACTTTAACTATTTGCACATCATTACAAACACTATATAAACATAATAAGACATTTGAAATGTATTTTCTTTTGGAACTTTTGTGTGTGTAATGTTTAATGTTCATTTTTTGTTTATTTCACTTTTGTTTATTATCTACTTCACTTGCTTTGTCAATGTAAACATGTGTTCCCATGCCAATAAAGCCCTTGAATTGAATTGAGAGAGAGTCTTTCAGGTACAGACACACAGAGCAGTTGAACATGGAGCACCGGGCCTACAGCCACACAGCTAGGCTGTCCTACAGACTTACATAGACACTTCCAGGGACCAGTCAGCAATTACTAAACTAGTACCAACTATAACCTAACAGGCTGCTAATCCTCATACAGGAACGTCGTTCAAGATGTTTATAAGCAGCTATTAACAGGGAGAAGTGGTGCTAAACGGACAGGGAGAAGTGGTGCTAAACGGACAGGGAGGAGTGGTGCTAAACGGACAGGGAGAAGTGGTGCTAAACGGACAGGGAGAAGTGGTGCTAAACGAACAGGGAGAAGTGCTGCTAAACGAACAGGGAGAAGTGGTGCTAAACGGACAGGGAGAAGTGGTGCTAAACGGACAGGGAGGAGTGGTGCTAAACGGACAGGGAGGAGTGGTGCTAAACGGACAGGGAGGAGTGGTGCTAAACGGACAGGGAGGAGTGGTGCTAAACGGACAGGGAGAAGTGGTGCTAAACGGACAGGGAGGAGTGGTGCTAAACGGACAGGGAGAAGTGGTGCTAAACGGACAGGGTGAAGTGGTGCTAAACGGACAGGGAGAAGTGGTGCTAAACGAACAGGGAGAAGTGGTGCTAAACGGACAGGGAGAAGTGGTGCTAAACGGACAGGGAGAAGTGGTGCTAAACGGACAGGGAGAAGTGGTGCTAAACGGACAGGGAGAAGTGGTGCTAAACGGACAGGGAGAAGTGGTGCTAAACGGACAGGGAGGAGTGGTGCTAAACGGACAGGGAGGAGTGGTGCTAAACGGACAGGGAGGAGTGGTGCTAAACGGACAGGGAGAAGTGGTGCTAAACGGACAGGGAGAAGTGGTGCTAAACGGACAGGGAGAAGTGGTGCTAAACGGTCAGGGAGGAGTGTTGCTAAACGGACAGGGAGGAGTGGTGCTAAACAGACAGGGAGGAGTGGTGCTAAACGGACAGGGAGAAGTGGTGCTAAACGGACAGGGAGAAGTGGTGCTAAACGGACAGGGAGGAGTGGTGCTAAACGGACAGGGAGAAGTGGTGCTAAACGGACAGGGAGGAGTGGTGCTAAACGGACAGGGAGGAGTGGTGCTAAACGGACAGGGAGGAGTGGTGCTGAACGGACAGGGAGGAGTGGTGCTAAACGGACAGGGAGAAGTGGTGCTAAACGGACAGGGAGAAGTGGTGCTAAACGGACAGGGAGAAGTGGAGAAGTGGTGCTAAACGGACAGGGAGAAGTGGTGCTAAACGGACAGGGAGAAGTGGAGAAGTGGTGCTAAACGGACAGGGAGAAGTGGTGCTAAACGGACAGGGAGAAGTGGTGCTAAACGGACAGGGAGGAGTGGTGCTAAACGGACAGGGAGAAGTGGTGCTAAACGGACAGGGAGAAGTGGTGCTGAACGGACAGGGAGGAGTGGTGCTAAACGGACAGGGAGAAGTGGTGCTAAACGGACAGGGAGAAGTGGTGCTAAACGGACAGGGAGGAGTGGTGCTAAACGGACAGGGAGAAGTGGTGCTAAACGGACAGGGAGAAGTGGTGCTAAACGAACAGGGAGAAGTGGTGCTAAACGGACAGGGAGAAGTGGTGCTAAACGGACAGGGAGAAGTGGTGCTAAACGGACAGGGAGAAGTGGTGCTAAACGGACAGGGAGGAGTGGTGCTGAACGGACAGGGAGAAGTGGTGCTAAACGGACAGGGAGGAGTGGTGCTAAACGGACAGGGAGGAGTGGTGCTAAACGGACAGGGAGGAGTGGTGCTGAACGGACAGGGAGAAGTGGTGCACAAACATAAACAGTCAAGTCTCTGCCTCTGGGAAGTGGTTGGTGACATCATCGTCCAGTTGATGGTACATAGACAGTGTCATGGTAGTCCTGTCTGTTACTAAGTGAGAAGAAGGAAGTTGAGAGGGATTGAACTGGAATAGCTGGCCTTGGCGCTTGTGTCTGAGACATGGCTCTACTTCATAATACGAGGTGTAAATATTTGATGAAGCTCGTTACGGTGTTTGTGTGTGTGTAGGGACCAGTGTGTGCATGTGTATGTGTTTCTCAGTAAACAACATCGTCTAATGGGGCACTCCAACGGTAGTGTCTCTGAAAAGGGCTACTCATACAGGTTCTGTTGGGCTCGGAACATAAAGGCCACTGCAGCTCAGTTAATGACCTCTACCTCAGCTGTCAATGTAGAGAGACATTTTAGCACTTTGTACCATAACGTACTGCTCCAGTGCTGACTGTGACACGCACGCAAGCACGCACGCACACACACACACACACACACACACACACACACACACATACACACACACACACACATTTGTAATAACCCCCATTGAATGCACATTGAATTTGTAAGCTTCATTCACAACCTTCCCTGCTAGCAGCACAGTTATTGTATGTCTCAGAGATGTTGAAGTGGTTAGCTATGTAAGTGCATTTATAGCACAGTCTGCTTGCCCGCTGTGTGTCTGGGTACTGTCGGCTCAGTATGTTATGTTCAGAACGTCACATGTATCTGGGAGTCTGGCTTTAACAGTGTACTCAGATAGGAGTCTGAGAGATGTTCTGAACAACAGCTGTAATTACACACTACACATTCTCTCTCTCTCTCTCTCTCTCTCTCTCTCTCTCTCTCTCTCTCTCTCTCTCTCTCTCTCCCTCTCTTGTTGTCACACGCACACACACACTAGCGCATAGAGTGTTTGACTGCTGTTGGGTCAGCAGTTTGGTAATGCTGAAACTGAAGAACATGGTATTTCTCAGTTTACCCATTCAGCAATCACAGAGAGCGTGAGTTAACAGTCCTGCTGTAGAGTCCTGGCTGTCAGTCACACTACACCCTCTCCCTCCTCTCCTCTCCCTCCTCTTCTCTCCCTCCTCTCCTTTCCCTCCTCTTTTCTCCCTCCTCTCCTCCTCTTCTCTCCCTCCTCTCCTCCTCTTCTCTCCCTCCTCTTCTCCTCTCCTCTCCCTCCTCTCCTTTCCCTCCTCTTTTCTCCCTCCTGTCATCTCCCTCCTCTTCTCCTCTTCTCTCCCTCCTCTCCTGTCTTCTCCCTCCTCTTCTCTCTCTCCTCTTCTCTCCCTCCTCTCCTGTCTTCTCCCTCCTCTTCTCTCCCTCCTCTCCTCTCCCTCCTCTTTTCTCCCTCCTCTCCTCTCCCTCCTCTCCTTTCCCTCCTCTTTTCTCCCTCCTGTCCTCTCCCTCCTCTCCTCCTCTTCTCTCCCTCCTCTCCTCCTCTTCTCTCCCTCCTCTTCTCTCCTCTCCTCTCCCTCCTCTCCTTTCCCTCCCCTTTTCTCCCTCCTGTCCTCTCCCTCCTCTTCTCCTCTTCTCTCCCTCCTCTTCTCTCCCTCCTCTTCTCTCCCTCCTCTCCTGTCTTCTCCCTCCTCTTCTCTCCCTCCTCTTCTCTCCCTCCTCTCCTCTCCCTCCTCTTTTCTCTCTCCTCTCCCTCCTCTTCTCTCCCTCCTCTCCCTCGTCTTCTCTCCCTACTCTCCCCTCCTGTCCTCTCCCTACTCTCCTCCCCTCTCCTCCCTACTCTCCTATCCTCTCCTCTCCCTACTCTCCCCTCCTCTCCTCTCCCTACTCTCTCCCTACACTCACCTCCTGTCCTCTCCCTCCTCTCCTCTCCTTGGCTGATTAGAAGGTGATGTGTACATCCTCTCCTCTGCTCCTTGCCGGCCTGGTTTCTAAGTGTCATCTATTGTTTTATTATGTAACATTCTGTGGTACTGTCCACCCTCACAGCCTAGTTCCGTAGGACAAAAACTCATGCTCAGTCACGTGACACATGGCATCTCCACTTTCAGTCTGTAGTCTGCCAGGACATACAATCTACATCAGCAGTTATTTATAGTTTTAGAACACAGGAACATTCTATTGAATACGTTTCTATGGCTTCATTGACTATCATGTGATTCCTAAGTGCAGTTTAACTCATGGACGACCTGGTTTTGTAATTCTTGCATTGATCTTCTGTAGGCACTTAAAAAAAACACACACACACACACGTGTGCAAGAACACACACACACACACAAAGTACCATGTCTCCCGCGCAGCAGAAGCTGTACTCTTGCTCTCAGCACAGTTCTCAATGCTCTTAGATACAACATTTTTCAAACACCGGTGGTATGGCCGGTGTTCCCCGGTGGGTATCTGGGGCACATACATGTTAAGCTCTGTGTGTGTGTGTGTGTGTGTGTGTTTTTCTGTGTGTGCGCGCACATATGTGTTGCTCTGTCCTAATGCTCTGTCCATATTTATAGCCAGCCAACAGCTATCAGATAGCGTCAGACCACAGCTGGCTGCATTGCAGTGCTGGATGTCACGTAGCTGGACATTCCAGCCCTGGTCACATTAAAACACAAGGTGTACATACAGAAACATTCAGCATTGATCAGGAGGAGATCTGTTGTGGTATAACTGGGTGTTGTTATTCTTGACCTTGTTGCAGTCTATGACTGGGGTGAATGCAGAGGTGTGTGTGCCCAGACTGTCTTCTCTCATATTGACACTGCATTTGGAATAAGAAATTGTTTGTTTGTGATTATGAAGACATATAATTTCCTCTGCAGTGTTGTTGCCCCCCCCCCCCCCCCCCCCCCCCCGCCATACTCCAGTGATTTTATATTACGGCGCTTTTGTGTCAGAGCAGTAATTATTTGCCCCACTACCCCTCAGGTTGTTGGGCTCATTGCAGGGTACATTGTGTGTGTTTGTAGTAGCTTCACTGCAGTGTGTGTGAGTGTGAGGGGGAAAGAGGACAGCTCAGCTGAGTGATGTGGATTGGCTTGTTTGGGAAACACATGACTGCAGAGATAGTCAGAGAAATATGGGGGGAGAGAGAAGAGAGAGAGTCACTCTGCGCCGTGCTGCAGCCCATAACACATTAGAGCAAATGAATCCATTCCACTGCCTGTTATGGCTGCTCACTCACAGGGTCGGGGAAAGGAGGGGAGGGATGGAGAGCGAGAGCGAGCGTGGCAGGGCTCAGAGGAAGGAGAGGGAAGGAGGGAGGGAGGGAGGGAGGGAGGGAGGGAGGGAGGGAGCGTGGCAGGGCTCAGAGGAAGGAGAGGGAAGGAGGGAGGGAGCGTGGCAGGGCTCAGAGGAAGGAGAGGGAAGGAGGGAGGGGGGAGCGTGGCAGGGCTCAGAGGAAGGAGAGGGAAGGAGGGAGGGAGGGAGCGTGGCAGGGCTCAGAGGAAGGAGAGGGAAGGAGGGAGGGAGGGAGCGTGGCAGGGCTCAGAGGAAGGAGAGGGAAGGAGGGAGGGAGGGAGCGTGGCAGGGCTCAGAGGAAGGAGAGGGAGGGAGGGAAGGAGGGAGGGAGCGTGGCAGGGCTCAGAGGAAGGAGAGGGAAGGAGGGAGGGAGGGAGCGTGGCAGGGCTTAGAGGAAGGAAAGGGAGAGAGGGAGGGAGCGTGGCAGGGCTCAGAGGAAGGAGAGGGAAGGAGGGAGGGGGCGTGGCAGGGCTTAGAGGAAGGAAAGGGAGGGAGGGAGGGAGCGTGGCAGGGCTCAGAGGAAGGAGAGGGAAGGAGGGAGGGAGCGTGGCAGGGCTCAGAGGAAGGAGAGGGAAGGAGGGAGGGAGGGAGCGTGGCAGGGCTCAGAGGAAGGAGAGGGAAGGAGGGAGGGAGGGAACGTGGCAGGGCTCAGAGGAAGGAGAGGGAAGGAGGGAGGGAGGGAGCGTGGCAGGGCTCAGAGGAAGGAGAGGGAGGGAGCGTGGCAGGGCTCAGAGGAAGGAGAGGGAAGGAGGGAGGGAGGGAGCGTGGCAGGGCTCAGAGGAAGGAGAGGGAAGGAGGGAGGGAGGGAGCGTGGCAGGGCTCAGAGGAAGGAGAGGGAAGGAGGGAGGGAGGGAGCGTGGCAGGGCTCAGAGGAAGGAGAGGGAAGGAGGGAGGGAGCGTGGCAGGGCTCAGAGGAAGGAGAGGGAAGGAGGGAGGGAGGGAGCGTGGCAGAGCTCAGAGGAAGGAGAGGGAAGGAGGGAGGGAGGGAGCGTGGCAGGGCTCAGAGGAAGGAGAGGGAAGGAGGGAGGGAGGGAGCGTGGCAGGGCTCAGAGGAAGGAGAGGGAAGGAGGGAGGGAGCGTGGCAGGGCTCAGAGGAAGGAGAGGGAGGGAGGGAGGGAGGGAGCGTGGCAGGGCTCAGAGGAAGGAGAGGGAAGGAGGGAGGGAGCGTGGCAGGGCTCAGAGGAAGGAGAGGGAGGGAGGGAGGGAGGGAGGGAGCGTGGCAGAGCTTAGAGGGAGGAAAGGGAGGGAGGGAGCGTGGCGGAGCCTTAAATGAAGGGAGGGAGGGAGGGAGCGTGGCAGAGCCTTAAATGAAGGGGAGGGAGGGAGGGAGCGTGGCAGAGCCTTAAATGAAGGGAGGGAGGGAGCGTGGCAGAGCCTTAAATGAAGGGGAGGGAGGGAGCGTGGCAGAGCCTTAAATGAAGGGAGGGAGGGAGCGTGGCAGAGCCTTAAATGAAGGGAGGGAGGGAGCGTGGCAGAGCCTTAAATGAAGGGGAGGGAGGGAGCGTGGCAGAGCCTTAAATGAAGGGGAGGGGAGAGTGTTGCTGTAAGCTGCTGGGGGATACAACACATCCAAAGATGAACGGAGAGTAGTAGAGTACCTTCTCTTCTCTCTCCCCCCTATCCCTCTCTCCCTCCTCTCCCCCTATCCCTCTCTCCCTCCTCTCCCCCTATCCCTCTCTCCCTCCTCTCCCCCTATCCCTCTCTCCCTCCTCTCCCCCTATCCCTCTCTCCCTCCTCTCTCTATCCCTCTCTCCCTCCTCTCTCTATCCCTCTCTTCCTCCTCTCTATCCCTCTCTTCCTCCTCTCCCCCCTATCCCTCTCTCCCTCCTCTCTCCCCTCTCGCTCTCTCTCAATTCAATTCAAGGGCTTTATTGGCAATGGAAACATATGTTTATGTTAGATAATAAACAAAAGTGAAATTAACAGTAAAAATTAACAGTAAACATTACACTCAGAATTTCCAAAATAATAAATGTTATATTATGTCTATATACAGTGTTGTAACGATGTGCAAATAGTTGAAGTACAAAAGGGAAAATAAATCAACATATGGGTTGTATTTACAATGGTGTTTGTTCTTCACTGGTTGCCCTTTTCTTGTGGCAACAGGTCATAAATCTTGCTGCTGTGATGGTGCACTGTGGTATTTCACCCAGTAGATATGGGAGTTTATCAAAATTGGATTTGTTTTCAAATTCTTTGTGGATCTGTGTAATCTGAGGGAAATATGTCTCTCTAATATGGTCATCCATTTGGCAGGAGGTTAGGAAGTGCAGCTCAGTTTCCACCTCATTTTGTGGGCAGTGTGCACATAGCCTGTCTTCTCTTGAGAGCCAGGTCTGCCTTTCTCAATATCAAGGCTATGCTCACTGAGTCTGTACATAGTCAAAGTTTTCCTTAAGTTTGCGTCAGTCACAGTAGTAAGGTATTGCCACTGTGTACTCTCTGTTTAGGGCCAAATAGCCTTCTAGTTTGCTCTGTTTTATTGTTAGTTCTTGCCAATGTGTTAAGTTTGGTTGGGTCTAATTATGTTGGTGTCCTGGGGCTGTGTGGGGTCTGTTTGTGTTTGTGAACAGAGCCCCAGGACCAGCTTGCTTAGGGGACTCTTCTCCAGGTTAATTTCTCTGTAGATGATGGCTTTGTTATAGAAGGTTTGGGAATCACTTCCTTTTAGGTGGTTGTAGAATTTAATGGCTCTCTTCTGGATTTTGATAATTAGCGGGTATCGGCCTAATTCTGCTCTGCATGCATTATTTGGTGTTTTACATTGTACTCTGAGCATATTTTTGCAGAATTCTGCATGCAGAGTCTCAATTTGGTGTTTGTCCCATTTTGTGAATTATTGGTTGGTGAGTGGACCCCAGACCTCACAACCATAAAGGGCAATGGGTTCTATAACTGATTCAAGTATTTTTAGCCAGATCCTAATTGGTATGTCAAATTTTATGTTCCTTTTGATGGCATAGAATGCCCTTCTTGCCTTGTCTCTCAGATCGTTCACAGCTTTGTGGAAGTTACCTGTGGCGCTGATGTTTAGGCCAAGGTATGTGTAGTTTTTTGTGTGCTCTAGAGCGCGGTGTCTAGATGGTATTTGTAGTCCTGGCAACTGAACCTTTTTTGGAACACCATTATTTTTGTCTTACTGAGATTTACTGTCAGGGCCCAGGTCTGACAGAATCTGTGCACACGATCTAGGTGCTGCTGTAGGCCCTCCTTGGTTGGTGACAGAAGCACCAGATCATCAGCAAACAGTAGACATTTGACTTCAGATTCTAGTAGGGTGAGGCCAGGTGCTGCAGACTGTTCTAGTGCCCTCGCTAATTTGTTGATATATACAGTTGCAAGAAAAAGTATATGAACCCCACAACAATAGACAAACATAGTTGCTTAAACTAATGCACACAAATGATTGTATGTGTCTTGTCTATATTGAATACATCGCGTAAACATTCACAGTGTAGGTTGGGAAAAGTATGTGAACCCCTTGGCTAATGACTTCTCCAAAAGCTAATTGGAGTCAGGAGTCAGCTAACCTGGAGTCCAATCAATGAGACGAGATTGGAGATATTGGTTAGAGCTGCCCTGCCCTATAAAAAACACTCACAAAATGTGAGTTTGCTATTCACAAGAAGCATTGCCTGATGTGAACCATGCCTCAAACAAAAGAGATCTCCGAAGACATCATTTTAAGAATTCTTGACTTGCATAAATCTGGACAGGGTTACAAAAGTATCTCTAAAAGCCTTGATGTTGATCAGTCCACGGTAAGACAAACTGTCTATAAATGGAGAAAGTTCAGCGCTGTTGCTACTCTCCCTAGGAGTGGCCGTCCTGCAAAGATGACTGCAAGAGCACCGTGCAGAATGCTCAGTGAGGTTTAGAAGAATCCTAGAGTGTCAGCTAAAGACTAACAGAAATCTCTGGAACATACTAACATCTCTGTTGATGAGTCTACGATACGTAAAACACTAAACAAGAATGGTGTTCATGGGATGGTGTTCCCCAAAAAACATTGCTGGACGTCTGAAGTTCGCAAAAGAGCACCTGGATGTTCCACAGCGTTACTGGTAAAATATTATGAGGACAGATAACACTAAAGTTGAGTTGTTTGGAAGGAACAGACAACACTATGTGTGGAGAAAAAAAGGCACAGCACACCAACATCAAAACCTCATCCCAACTGTAAAGTATGGTGGAGGGAGCATCATGGTTTGGGGCTGCCTCACGGCCTGGACAGTTTGCTATCAGCGACGGAAAAATGAATTCCCAAGTTTATCAAGACAGTTTGCAGGAGAATGTTAGGCTATCTGTCCGCCAATTGAAGCGCAACAGAAGTTGGCTGATGCAACAGGACAATGACCCAAAACCCAAAGTAAATCAACAACAGAATGGCTTCAACAGGAGAAAATATGCTTTCTGAGTGGCCCAGTCAGAGTCCTGGCCTCAACCTGATTTGAGATGCTGTGGCATGACCTCGAGAGCAGTTCACACCAGACAACCCAAGAATATTGCTCAACTGAAACAGTTTTGTAAAGGGTCCAAAATTCCTCCTGACCGTTGTGCAGGTCTGATCCACAACTACAGAAAATGTTTGGTTGAGGTTATTGCTGCCAAAGGAGGGTCAACCAGTTATTAAATCCAAGGGTTCACATACTTTTCCCCCCCTGCACTGTGAATGTTTACACGGTGTGTTCAATAAAGACATGAAAACGTATACTTGTTTGTGTTATTGGTTTAAGCAGACTGTGTTTGTCTATTGTTGTGACCTAGATCAGATTTTATGACCAATGTATGCAGAAATCCAGGTATTTCCAAAGGGTTCACATACTTTTTCTTGCCGCTGTATGTTAAAGAGGGTGGGCCTTAAGCTGCATCCCTGACTTCCCCCACTGCCCTATGGGAAGCAATGTGTGTTTTTTGCCAATTTTCACCGCACACTTGTTGTTTGTGTACATGGATTTTATAATGTTGTATATTTTTCCCTCAACACCACTTTCCATCAATTTGTATAGCAGACCGTCATACCAAATTGAGTCAAAGGCTTTTTTGAAATCAACAAAGCATGAGAAGACTTTGCCTTTGTTTTGGTTTGTTTGTTTGTCAATTAGGGTGTGCAGGGTGAACACGTGATGTGTCGTACGGTAATTTGGTAAAAAGTCCATTTGAAATTTGCTCAGTACATTCTTTTCACTGAGGAAATGTACGAGTTTGCTGTTAATGATAATGCAGAGTATTTTCCCAAGGTTACTGTTGACGCATATCCTACAGTAGTTATTGGGGTCAAATTTGTCTCCACTTTTGTGGATTGGGATGATCAGTCCTTGGTTCTAAATATTGGGGAAGATGCCAGACCTGAGGATGATGTTAAAGTGTTTAAGTATAGCACATTTTAATTTGTTGTCTGTATGTTTTATAATTTCATTGTGGACATCATCAACACCACAGACCTTTTTGGGTTGGAGGATTTGTATTTTGTCCTGTAATTCATTCAATGCAATTGGAGAATCCAGTGGGTTCTGGTAGTCTTTAATAGTTGATTCTAAGATTTGTATTTGATCATGTATATGTTTTTGCTGTTGGTTCTTTGTTATAGGGTCAAAAATATTGGAGAAGTGGTTTACCCATACATCTCCATTATGGATACATAACTCTTCGTGTTGTTGTTATTTTTGTGTTTTCCAATTGTCCCAGAAGTGGTTAGAGTCTATGGATTCTTCAATTACATTGAGCTGATTTCTGGCGTGCTGTTCCTTCTTTTTCCGTAGTGTATTTCTGTATTGTTTTAGTGATTCACCATAGTGAAGGCTTAGACTCAGGTTTTCTGGTTCTCTGTTTTTGGTTGGATAGGTTTCACAATTACTTTCTTAGGTTTTTGCATTCTTCATCAAACCATTTGTCATTGTTGTTAATTTACTTCGGTTTTCTGTTTGACATTTTTAGATTTGATAGGGAAGCTGAGGTCAAATATACTGTTTAGATTTTCTACTGCCAAGTTTACACCTTCACTATTCCAGTGGAATGTTTTGTCCAGGAAGTTGTCTAACAGGAATTGAATTTGTTGTTGCCTAAATGTTTTTTGATAGGTTTCCACTCTAGATTCCTTCCATCTATAGCATTTCTTAATATTATTCAGTTCCTTTGGCTTTGATGCCTCATGTTCAAGCAGACTGTGATTTTGCTGTGATCTGATAGGGGTGTCAGTGGGCTGACTGTGAACGCTCTGAGAGACTCTGGGTTGAGGTCAGTAATAAAGTAGTCTACAGTACTACTGCCAAGGGATGAGCTATAGATGTACCTACCATAGGAGTCCCCTCGAAGCCTACCATTGACTATGTACATACCCTCTCTCTCTCTCTCTCTCTCTCTCTCTCTCTCTCTCTCTCTCTCTCTCTCTCTCTCTCTCTCTCTGACCTCTCTCTCTCTCTCTCATTCTCTCTCTCTCTCATTCTCTCTCTCTCTCTGACCTCTCTCTCTCTCTGACCTCTCTCTCTCACTCTCTCTGACCCCCCTCTCTCTCTCTCTCTCTCTCTCTGACCTCTCTCTCTGAACTCTCTCTCTCTCTCTCTGACCTCTCTCTCTGACCTCTCTCTCAGCCCCTCTCAGACTAGAGAGGAGTGGTGAAAGACGTCGACCGATTAATCGGAATGGCCGATTTCAAGTTGTCATAACAATCGGTAATTTTGGACACCGATTTGGACGTATTTTTATTTTTACACCTTTATTTAACTAGGCTAGTCAGTTAAGAACACATTCTTATTTTCAATGACGGCCTAGGAATGGTGGGTTAACTGCCTTGTTCAGGGGCAGAACGACAGATATTTACCTTGTCAGCTCGGGGGATTCAATCTTGCAACCTTACGGTTAACTAGTCCAACGCTCTAACCACCTGCCTCACGAGGAGCCTGCCTCTTACGTAAATGCAGTAAGAAGCCAAGGTAAGTTGCTAGCTAGCATTAAACTTATCTTGTAAAAAACAATCAATCAATCATAATCACTAGTTAACTACACATGGTTGACGATATTACTAGTTTATCTAGCGTGTCCTGCGTTGCATATAATCGATGCAGCGCGCATTCGCGAAAAAGGACTGGCGTTGCTCCAACATGTACCTAACCATAAACATCAATGCCTTTCTTAAAATCAATACACAAGTATATATTTTTAAACCTGCATATTTAGTTAATATTGCCTGCTAACATGAATTTATTTTAACTAGGGAAATTGTCACTTCTCTTGCAACAGAGTCAGGGTATATGCAGCAGTTTGGGCCGCATGGCTCTTTGCGAACTGTGTGAAGACTATTTCTTCCTAACAAAGACAGCCAACTTCGCCAAACGGGGGATGATTTAACAAAAGCGCATTTGCAAAAAAAAGCACAATCGTTGCACGACTGTACCTAACCATAAACATCAATGCCTTTCTTAAAATTAATACACAGAAGTATATATTTTTAAACCTGCATATTTAGCTAAAAGAAATCCAGGTTAGCAGGCATTATTAACCAGGTGAAATTGTGTCACTTCTCTTGCGTTCATTGCACGCAGAGTCAGGGTATATGCAACAGTTTGGGCCACCTGGCTCGTTGCGAACTAATTTGCCAGAATTTTACGTAATTATGACATAACATTGAAGGTTGTGCAATGTAACAGGAACATTTAGACTTATGGATGCCACCCGTTAGATAAAATACGGAACGGTTCCGTATTTCACTGAAAGAATAAACGTTTTGTTTGAGATGATAGTTTCCGGATTCGACCATATTAATGACCTAAGGCTCGTATTTCTGTGTGTTATTATGTTATAATTAAGACTATGATTTGATAGAGCAGTCTGACTGAGCGGTGGTAGACACCAGCACGCTCGTAAGCATTCATTCAAACAGCACTTTACTGCGTTTTGCCAGCAGCTCTTCGCAATGCTTCAAGCCTATCAACTCCAGAGATTAGGCTGGTGTAACCGATGTGAAATGGCTAGCTAGTTTGTGGGGTGCGCGCTAATAGCGTTTCAAACGTCACTCGCTCTGAGACTTGGAGTGGTTGCTCCCCTTGCTCTGCATGGGTAACACTGCTTCGAGGGTGGCTGTTGTCGATGTGTTCCTGGTTCGAGCCCAGGTAGGGGCGAGGAGAGGGACGGAAGCTATACTGTTACACTGGCAATACTAAAGTGCCTATAAGAACATCCAATAGTCAAAGGTATATGAAATACAAATCGAATTGAGAGAAATAGTCCTATAATTCCTATAACAACTACAACCTAAAACTTCTTACCTGGGAATATTGAAGACTCATGTTAAAAGGAACCACCAGCTTTCATATATTCTCATGTTCTGAGCAAGGAACTTAAACGTTAGCATGGCACATATTGCACTTTTTCACTTTCTTCTCCAACACTTTGTTTTTGCATTATTTAAACCAAATTGAACATGTTTCATTATTTATTTGAGGCTAAATTGATTTTTATTGATGTATTATATTAAGCTATAATAAGTGTTCATTCAGTATTGTTGTATTTGTCATTATTACAAATACATTTTAAAAATCGGCCGATTAATCGGTATTGGCTTTTTTCGGTCCTCCAATAATCGGTATCGGTATCGGCGTTGAAAAATCATAATCGGTCGAACTCTAGACGTTATATATACAAAAGTATGTGGACACCCCTTCAAATTAGTGGAATCGGTTATTTCAGCCACACTCTTTGCTGACAGGTGTATAAAATCTATCACACAGCCATGCAATCTCCATAGACAAACATTGGCAGTAGAATGGCCTTACTGAAGAGCTCTGTAACTTTCAACGTGGCACCGTCATGCTCTGTGACTTTCAACGTGGCACCGTCATGCTCTGTGACTTTCAACGTGGCACCGTCATAGGATGCCACCTTTCCAACAAGTCAGTTTGTCAAATTTCTGCCCTGCTAGTTCTGTCCTGGTCAACTGTAAGTGTTATTGTGAAGTGGAAATGGCTAGGGGCAACAACAGCTCAGCCACAGAGTGGTAGGCCACACAAGCTCAAAATCATCTGTCCTCGGTTGCAACACTCACTACTGAGTTCCAAATGGTCTCTGGAAGCAACATAAGCACAATAATTGTTCGTTGGGAGCTTCATGAAATGACTTTCTATGGCTAAGCAGCCGCACACAAGCCTAAGATCACCATGCGCAATGCCAAGCGTCAGCTGGAGGTGTGTTACGCTTTCGTCCATTGGACTCTTTAGCAGTGGAAACGCGTTCTCTGGAGTCATGAATCAGTCCGACGGACCAATCTGGGTTTGGCGGATGCCAGGAGAACACTACCTGCCCCAATTTATGGTGCCAACTGTAAAGTTTGGTGGAGGAGGAATAATGGTCTGGGGCTGTTTTTCATGTTTTGGGCTAGGCCCTTTAGTTCCAGTGAAGGGAAATCGTAATGCTACATTATACAGGGACATTCTAGATGATTATGTTCTTCCAACTTTGTGGCAACAGTTTGGGGAAGGCATGGCAATGCCCCCGTGCACAAAGTGAGGTCCATACAGAAATGGTTTGTTGAGATCAGTGTGGAAGAACTTGACTGGCCTGCACAGAGCTCTGACCTCAACCCCATCGAACACCTTTGGAATGAATTGGAACACCGACTGTGAGCCAGGCCTAATCGCCCAACATCAGTGCCCGACCTCACTAATGCTCATGGCTGAATGGAAGCAAGTCCCCGCAGCAATGTTCCAACATCTAGTGGAAAGCCTTCCCAGAAGAGTGGAGGCTGTTATAGCAGCAAAGGGGAACCAACTCCATATTAATGCCCATGATTTTGGAATGAGATGTTCGACTAGCAGGTGTCCTCAGTTGAATGCATTCAGTTGTACAACTGACTAGGTATCCCCCTTTCCCTTTCCACATAGTTTTGGTCATGTAGTGTAGCTTCACTCCTCTCTCTCAGACTATTGAATAATGCTGTCACTCTCACCATGCTACTCAGACCAATGGGACTGTATGCAAAATGTCACAGGGTAGGAGTGCTGATCTAGGATCATTTCCCTCCTGTGTTATTCATTAGGATCTAAAAGGCAAAACTGATCCTTGATCAGCAGTCAGGCCCAGACTGTCTTCTCTCATATTTACACTGCATTTGGAATAATAAATCACTCACGTGTGTGTGTGAGCGTGCTTGTGTGTTTGTGTGTGATTATGAAGACATATCATTTCCTCTGCAGTGTTGTTGCCCCCCCCCCCCCCCCCCCCCCGCCATTCTCCAGTGATTTTATATTACGGAGCTTTTGTGTCAGAGCAGTAATTATTTGCCCCACTACCCCTCAGGTTGTTGGGCTCATTGCAGGGTACATTGTGTGTGTTTGTAGTAGCTTCACTGCAGTGTGTGGTTTTGTGGTTTGGTAAGTTATTATAATTCACCACGGCCTCCTGTCGCTTTTTAAGGCTTGTTAAATGCACAACATAATTCTTTGTGTGTGTGTGTGTGTGTGTGTGTGTGTGTGTGTGTGTGTGTGTGTGTGTGTGTGTGTGTGTGTAAGCCTTGCTTTGCTCCACTGGTAAGTGGAACTCGACATAGCTGATGAGGTTATTGTAGAGGCAATTCACCTGCAACTCCACACACACAAAGCTTGAAAACGCATTTTGGGACTAAAACTATGTACCCTGAAAAACCCATTATTATCCACAATTCAAAATTAGTTTCCAGTACTTTTTAATGAATGTATCATCCTTGGAAAGAAGTGTTGAAGCAGAGTAGCCCAGCAAGCTGTTTTATAATCTCAGACAGTGATGGACATGACTGTTTCTGCTCTGAGATCAGATAACATGAACTATTATTTATCTGTGTTATTTTGATAGTGAGGACATGGAGTAGCTAGCTGTGCTTTCATCTCAGGGATTTTCCAGTACTTTCCAGCAGGAGCCGAGAGAAATAGAAGAAAGAGGGGAGAGAGGGAGGTGGAGGAGAAGGGAGGAGAGGAGAAGAGAGGGAGGAGAAGGGAGGAGAGGAGAAGAGAGGGAGGTGGAGAGAAGGAGAGGAGAGGGAGGTGGAGAGAAGGAGAGGAGAGGGAGGTGGAGAGGAGAGAGTAGAAGCAAGGGAAATGGAGGAGAAGAGAGGAGAGAGAAGGGAGGAGAGGGAGGTGGAGAGAAGGAGAGGAGAGGGAGGTGAGGAGAGGGAGGTGGAGAGGAGAGAGGAGAAGCAAGGGAAATGGAGGAGAAGAGAGGAGAGGAGAGAGAAGGGAAGGGAGGAGAGGAGAAGGGAGATGGAGAAGAAGGGAGGGAAATAGAGAAGAGAGAGTAGAGCGAGGAGAATACTTACATGGTTCAAGCTGACCCCCATAGTCCCTGTGCCCAAGAAAGTGAAGGTAACCTGCCTAAATGACTACCGCCCCGTAGCACTCACATCGGTAGCCATGAAGTGCTTTGAAAGGTTGGTCATGGCTCACATCAACACCGGAAACCCTGAACCCACTCATCCCGGAAAACTTTGACCCACGCCTACCGCCCCAACAGATCCACTGATGACGCAATCGCACTCCACACTGCCCTTTCCCACCTGTACAAAAGGAACACCTATGTGAGAATGCTGTTCATTGACTACAGCTCAGCGTTCAACACCATAGTACCCTCAAAGCTCATCAGTAAGCGAAGGACCCTGGGACTAACCACCTCCCTCTGCAACTTCCTGACGGGCCGCCCCCAGGTGTTAAGGGTAGGCATCAACACATCTGCCATACTGAACCTCAACACGGGGGCTCCTCAGTGGTGCTCAGTCCCCTCCTGTATTCCCTGTTCACCCACGGCTGCGTTGCCGTGCACAACTCCAACACAATCACAATCAGTGGTAGGCCTGATCACCAACAACGACGAGACAGCCTATAGGGAGGTCAGAGACCTGGCAGTGTGGTGGGCCGAACACGCCCCATTCACATCGACAGGGCTGTAGTGGAGTGGGTTGAGAGTTTCAAGTTCCTTGGTGTCCACATCACCAACAAACTATGATGGTCCAAACACACCAAGACAGCTGTGAAGAGGGCACGACAACACCTTTTCCCCTTCAGGAGACTGAAAAGATTTGGCATAGGTCCCCAGATCCTCAAAAAGTTCTACAGCTGCACCATCGAGAGCATCCTGACCGGTTGCATAACCGCCTAGTATGGCAACTCCTCTGCACCTGACCTTAAGGTGCGACAGAGGGTAGTGCGTACGGCCCAGTACATCACTGGGGCCAAGCTTCCTGCAATCCAGGAGCCCCCCTTTGTTTTCGCACTGCTGCTACTCACTGTTTAATATCTACAGTGGGGAGAACAAGTATTTGATACACTGCCGATTTTGCAGGTTTTCCTACTTACAAAGCATGTAGAGGTCTGTAATTTTTTATCATAGTTACACTTCAACTGTGAGAGATGGAATCTAAAACAAAAATCCAGAAAATCACATTGTATGATTTTTAAGTAATTAATTTGCATTTTATTGCATGACGTAAGTATTTGAAAACCTACCAACCAGTAAGAATTCCGGCTCTCACAGACCTGTTCGTTTTTCTTTAAGAAGCCCTCCTGTTCTCCACTCATTACCTGTATTAACTGCACCTGTTTGAACTCGTTACCTGTATAAAAGACACCTGTCCACACACTCAATCAAACAGACTCCAACCTCTCCACAATGGCCAAGACCAGAGAGCTGTGTAGGGACATCAGGGATAAAATTGTAGACCTGCACAAAGCTGGGATGGGCTACAGGACAATAGGCAAGCAGCTTGGTGAGAAGGCAACAACTGTTGGCGCAATTATTAGAAAATGGAAGAAGTTCAAGATGACGGTCAATCACCCTCGGTCTGGGGCTCCATGCAAGATCTCACCTCTCACCTATGCATAGTCACTTTACCCCTACCTGCATGTACAAATGACCTCGACTAACCTGTACCTCCGCACGTTGACTCGGTACTGCTACCCCCTGTATATAGCCTCATTATTGTTATTTTATTGTGTTACTTTTTATTTTATTTTTATACTTTAGTTTATTTAGTAAATATATTCTTAACTCTATTTCTTGAACTGCATTGTTGGTTAAGGTCTTGTAAGTAAGCATTTCACGGTAAGGTCTACCTGTTGTATTCAGCGCATTTGACAAAAAAATTGATTTGATTAAATTTTATTTGTTGGGAAGGTGGCATCCTATGACGGTGCCACGTTGAAAGTCACTGAGCTATTCAGTACGGGCCATTCTGCTGCCAATGTTTGTCTATGGAGATTGCATGGCTGTGATCTTGATTTTATACACCTGTCAGCAACGGTGTGGCTGAAGTAGCCAAATCCACTCATTTGAAGGGGTGTCCACATACTTTTGTATATATAGTGTGTGTGAATGTACAGTATGTAATTATGCACACACACACACCACACACACACCACACACACACACACAGACACACACACAGACACACACACAGCAGAGCTATTCCATGCTATCAGTAGCTCTTTAGATACCTGTGGCTGAAAATACAACACAGCCTGTCCAACAAGTATTAGCAGAACATTGATGTTTCTATTTCCATTTCATGAGATACAGTACAAAGCCACTGAGACACGACTCGTCCACTACATCACCAGGGTTAGGCTCAATTCCTTTTCAATTCAGGAAGTACAATGAAACTACATTTCCAATTCTCTTCAACGCTTTTTAATTGGGAACATTTGGAATTGGAATTTGGTTTACTTTCTGAATTGACTGGGAATGAAATGGAATTGAGCCCAACCCCGATCACTACTACATGCTGCCCTGATACATGGCTGTTGTTGACTCCTATAGCATCTTACCATAGGAATGTACAGCCATGTGTTAGTCAGGGTAATACCACCCAGTGACATCCTGGTGCCCCAGCCACTGTCTACTGTATGTGTGACTGTTAATCAACCAGTATACAACTCTAACCCCACTACCACAGATACCACAGATACATTTAAACGGAAAGCTGACGTCCTATCTTCCTGTCCTGTCTCTCCGCTCCAATCAGCCAATCCCAACGAGGAGCTGCGGTTGACCTTCCCGGTCCGGGACGGTGTGGTATTGGAACCTTTCCGGTTGGAACACAACCTCGCCGTCAGTAATCACGTCTACCACCTGCGACCGTCGGTACATCAGACCCTCATGTGGAGGTGAGATATGGAGAGACAGACACACACACATTCGACCATCCATGGAGTTGAGACTCGAGTCTTATTCTTTTTCTGTACCTCTACAAATGTTCTTCCTCTAATAGAATGGCCTATCCATGGCAACCATGATGTTAACATTCCCTGGACAATATTGATTGTTGCATTCGGTGCATGGACAGGAGAGGAAGCTGGGGGAGAGAGGACAGAAGATAGGAGAGAGTGGAGAGAAGATAGGAGAGAGTGGAGAGAAGATAGGAGAGAGTGGAGAGAAGATAGGAGAGAGTGGAGAGAAGATAGGAGAGAGTGGAGAGAAGATAGGAGGGTGAGGAGATAGGAGAGTGTAGAGGAGAGAGAGGAGATTGGAGAGGAAAGAGAGAAGAGAGGAGGGTTGGAGAGAGAGACGATTGGAGAGGAAAGAGAGAGGAGAGGAAAGAGAGGAGGGTTGGAGTGAGTAGAGATTGGAGAGAAAAGAGAGGAGATTGGAGAGGAGAGAGAGAAGAGGAGGGTTGGAGAGAGGAGATTGGAGAGGAGAGAGAGAAGAGAGGAGGGTTGAGGAGATTGGAGAGGAGAGAGAGAAGAGAGGAGGGTTGGAGAGAGAGGAGATTGGAAAGGAAAAAGAGGAGGGTTGGAGAGAGAGAAGATTGGAGAGGAGAAAGAGAAGAGAGGAGGGTTGGAGAGAGAGGAGATTGGAGAGGAGAGAGAGAAGAGAGGAGGGTTGGAGAGGAAAGAGAGAGGAGAGGAAAGAGAGGAGGGTTGGAGTGAGTGGAGATTGGTGAGAGAGGAGATTGGAGAGAAGAGAGGAGGGTTGGAGAGAGAGGAGATTGGAGAGGAAAGAGAGAAGAGAGGAGGGTCGAGAGAGAGGAGATTGGAGAGGGAAGAGAGGAGGGTTGGAGAGAGAGGAGATTGGAGAGGAAAGAGAGAAGAGAGGACAGTTGGAGAGAGAGGAGATTTGAGAGGAGAGCGAGAAGAGAGGAGGGTTGGAGAGAGAGGAGATTGGAGAGGAAAGAGAGAAGAGAGGAGGGTTGGAGAGAGAGGAGATTGAAGAGGAAAGAGAGGAGGGTTGGAGAGAGGAGATTGAAGATAAAAGAGAGGAGGGTTGGAGAGAGGAGATTGGAGAGGAGAGAGAAGAGAGGAGGGTTGTAGAGAGAGGAGATTGGAGAGGAGAGATTGAAGAGGAGAGAGAGAAGAGAGGATATTGGAGAGGAGAGAGAGAAGAGAAGAGAGGAGGGTTGGAGAGGAAAGAGAGAGGAGAGGAAAGAGAGGAGGGTTGGAGTGAGTGGAGATTGGAGAGGAGAGAGGAGAGAGAAGAGAGGAGAGTTGGAGAGGAGAGAGAGAAGAGAGGAGGGTTGGAGAGAGAGGAGATTGGAGAGGAGAGAGAGGAGATTGGAGAGGAAAGAGAGAAGAGAGGAGGGTTGGAGAGAGGGGAGATTGAAGAGGAGAGAGAGAAGAGAGGAGGGTTGGAGAGAGAGGAGATTGGAGAGGAACGAGAGGAGGGTTGGAGAGAGAGGAGATTGAAGAGGAGAGAGAGAAGAGAGGCGGGTTGGAGAGAGAGGGGATTGGAGAGGAAAGAGAGGAGGGTTGGAGAGAGAGGAGATTGGAGAGGAGACAGAGAAGAGAGGAGATTGGGTTGGAGAGAAGGACCATGCGTTAACCTGGACAGTGAGACAGAAAGAATTAACACAACCTCCCTACTTCACAGAAACAGAACAGGATGCTACAACAAAGCTCCCTCCCTCCCTGAAGAACCATGTTTCTCCTCGCTTGGTTTCCTTCAGACGTGGAGGTTCCTGCTATAGAGATCACAAACAAAGGCATCGCCTACAGGGGGGAGATGGAGAGAAAGAGAGGCAGAGAGAGGTTGTGCAGAGAGAGGGGGTTGAGCCGAGAGAGAGGTTGATGAGAGGGGGGTGGGTTAAGGAGAGAGGGGGGGGCTCAAGCCCTCTCCCTTTCTCTTTCCATTTCTCTCCATCCCTTTCAATCTTTCCAATTCTCTTTTCCTAGTTCTGTAGTAGTAGTTAGAGGTCAGTTTAGGGTCGGAAGGGGAAACAGTTCATCAGTAGCCACAAGGTCAGGCAGTGGAGCATTGGTAGAGGGCTGGAGAGTCAGTGTGTCCCTGTGAGTGGTGCACTGATCTACTACAGGTCTGCCTGGCTGCAGGTCTGTCTAGCTGCAGGTCTGCCTGGCTGCAGGTCTGCCTAGCTGCAGGTCTGCCTGGCTGCAGGTCTGCCTAGCTGCAGGTCTGCCTGGCTGCAGGTCTGCCTGGCTGCAGGTCTGCCTGGCTGCAGGTCTGCCTGGCTGCAGGTCTGCCTAGCTGCAGGTCTGCCTAGCTGCAGGTCTGTCTAGCTGCAGGTCTGCCTAGCTGCAGGTCTGCCTGGCTGCAGGTCTGCCTAGCTGCAGGTCTGCCTGGCTGCAGGTCTGCCTAGCTGCAGGTCTGCCTGGCTGCAGGTCTGCCTAGCTGCAGGTCTGCCTGGCTGCAGGTCTGCCTGGCTGCAGGTCTGTCTAGCTGCAGGTCTGTCTAGCTGCAGGTCTGCCTAGCTGCAGGTCTGCCTGGCTGCAGGTCTGCCTGGCTGCAGGTCTGTCTGGCTGCAGGTCTGCCTGGCTGCAGGTCTGCCTGGCTGCAGGTCTGCCTGGCTGCAGGTCTGCCTAGCTGCAGGTCTGCCTGGCTGCAGGTCTGCCTAGCTGTAGGTCTGCCTGGCTGCAGGTCTGCCTAGCTGCAGGTCTGCCTGGCTGCAGGTCTGCCTGGCTGCAGGTCTGCCTGGCTGCAGGTCTGCCTAGCTGCAGGTCTGCCTGGCTGCAGGTCTGCCTGGCTGCAGGTCTGCCTGGCTGCAGGTCTGCCTAGCTGCAGGTCTGCCTAGCTGCAGGTCTGCCTGGCTGCAGGTCTGCCTAGCTGCAGGTCTGTCTAGCTGCAGGTCTGCCTAGCTGCAGGTCTGCCTAGCTTGCAGGTCTGCCTGGCTGCAGGTCTGTCTGGCTGCAGGTCTGCCTGGCTGCAGGTCTGTCTAGCTGCAGGTCTGCCTAGCTGCAGGTCTGCCTGGCTGCAGGTCTGTCTGGCTGCAGGTCTGCCTGGCTGCAGGTCTGCCTGGCTGCAGGTCTTTCTAGCTGCAGGTCTGCCTGGCTGCAGGTCTGCCTGGCTGCAGGTCTGCCTGGCTGCAGGTCTGTCTGGCTGCAGGTCTGCCTGGCTGCAGGTCTGCCTGGCTGCAGGTCTGCCTAGCTGCAGGTCTGCCTGGCTGCAGGTCTGCCTAGCTGTAGGTCTGCCTGGCTGCAGGTCTGCCTAGCTGCAGGTCTGTCTAGCTGCAGGTCTGCCTGGCTGCAGGTCTGCCTGGCTGCAGGTCTGTCTAGCTGCAGGTCTGCCTGGCTGCAGGTCTGCCTAGCTGCAGGTCTGCCTAGCTGCAGGTCTGCCTAGCTGCAGGTCTGCCTAGCTGCAGGTCTGTCTAGCTGCAGGTCTGCCTAGCTGCAGGTCTGCCTAGCTGCAGGTCTGCCTAGCTTGCAGGTCTGCCTGGCTGCAGGTCTGTCTGGCTGCAGGTCTGCCTGGCTGCAGGTCTGCCTGGCTGCAGGTCTGCCTGGCTGCAGGTCTTTCTAGCTGCAGGTCTGCCTGGCTGCAGGTCTGCCTGGCTGCAGGTCTGCCTAGCTGCAGGTCTGCCTGTCTGCAGGTCTGCCTGGCTGCAGATCTGTCTAGCTGCAGGTCTGCCTGGCTGCAGGTTTCCTTGTTTTCAAGTATGAAGGGCTGCGTTGGGGGAGGAGGGTTGGAGTGTGCCCTACTAGGGGTCAACTGATCTGTGTGTCCCTGCGAGTGGTGCACTGATCTACTGCAGGTGTGCCTGGCTGTAGGTGTGCCTGGCTGCAGGTGTGCCTGGCTGCAGGTGTGCCTGGCTGCAGGTGTGCCTGGCTGTAGGTGTGCCTGGCTGCAGGTCTAAGAGGTTGCTTGTAAACTCTTACGGGATCCCTTAGTAGACTGCAGACAGAGTGATATGATGTGAGGAGGCTGGGAAGGGCTGCAGTGGGAGAGAGTGTGGAGACGCCTGCTGGAACCTATCTGTAACTGCGGCCAGCGCTGTCTGTTCTGAGGACACTGTTCCTCCAGTTTTGTAGCACTGATCGTCTTCACTGCCCTTCCACAAGATTTGCACTTTTACCTGACAAAGACACTGAGTACGGTTACATGCGTACAATAATGTGATTATTGTGGATAGTCAGATTAATATAATAGTTAGATAAAACATTTTTACATGCTTTGCAAGAAAAACAATTTCCCTAATAAACCTGTTTACATGGACACATCTGAAATCAGGCCACCTGATGGCAATCTGAAAACAAACATTCCACCACAACGAACATGTTATTTCTGGAAAGCATATTTGATTCTGATTTCGGACATATAAAGGTTTTTATGTGAAAACTACCTTTAAGACACATGCATTCAGTTGTTCTGAACTTCCTCGCACTAAAGAGGGAGGCTCTCGGCTGGTGCTAGCACATACGCAGATCAAACACACCGCTGGAACGTCGATTAAGGTGTTTACATGTCCTAATAATTCAAACCGTTGCTCAGAAAACCAGGAGTTTAAATCGCCGTATGCTTACTTTGATTTTGACCTCACACCAATTAAGATAAGCAGAGGAAGGTGTTTACATGACTATTTCATAATCTGTCTACTGCCATAATCAGTTAATATGGAATTATTACTGTGCATGTAAACGTACTGAATGTTACAGTAGATTATGTTGTGTGTTTTGGATCATAATGAATCACGGATCTGGTTTTTCCGTGTTTTGTCCAACATTTTCACATGTCCTCAGCAAGTGATGTCTCAAAACAAATGCAATACTTTTAATAGATAATATTCTCCTTTGAGTGGGCTATATTCTCCTTTGAGTGGGCTATATTCTCCTTTGAGTGGGCTATATTCTCCTTTGAGTGGGGTATATTCTCCTTTGAGTGGGCTATATTCTCCTTTGAGTGGGCTATATACTCCTTTGAGTGGACTATATTTAGATAAGTGTCCCTTTGAAGTTTTACCTCATAAGTATCCCTTTGAAGTTTTACCTCAGATAAGGGTCCCTTTGAAGTTTTACCTCAGATAAGTGTCCCTTTGAAGTTTTACCTCAGATAAGTGTCCCTTTGAAGTTTTACCTCAGATAAGTGTCCCTATGAAGTTTTACCTCAGATAAGTGTCCCTATGAAGTTTTACCTCAGATTAGTGTACCTTTAAAGTTTTACCTTGGAGCTTAATGAAAGTGCTTCATTACAACTCTATTACTTTCTGTGTGTGTGTGTGTGTGTGTGTGTGTGTGTGTGTGTGTGTGTGTGTGTGTGTGTGTGTGTGTGTGTGTGTGTGTGTGTGTGTGTGTGTTCTCCTCCCAAGCCTTGAATGCAATAAAATCCAGTCCCCAAAGCTCCTGAGCTGAGCAACATCTCTTTTCCCTCCTTCACTTTCTCTCCCTCTCTTTTCCTCACTCACTTTCTCTCCCTCTCTTTTCCTCACTCACTTTCTCTCCCTCTCTTTTCCTCACTCACTTTCTCTCTCTCTTTTCCTCCCACACTTTCTCTCCCTCTCTTTTCCTCCATCCTGCCACTCTCACCTTCTCTTCCACCCTTTTCCTTTCTCCCTCCATCCTATCTTCCTTAGTCTTTCCATTCCATTTCCCTTCTCCCTCTCTCCCTCTCCTTCTCCCCTCTCCACCCATTCCTTTCTGCTTCTCAGCATGGTATCATAAACTTAAGCCTTTATCAGCTCTGAGCAGCGCTGTAGAACCCTGGCTACCCCACTGCATCATGGGGGGTTGTTTCGCAGTGTTCTTTGTATGGAGGAATTTGTAGCTGTGATGGAGATAAACGTGGCATGATTGAGGGATGGAGGAGTGACTGATTTACCACCACTACACCTATTAATCCATCGTCTTCTCCCTCTGAGCCACCCTGACCACATCAATTACAGAGGTAGAGAGGGAGGGCGGGAGGGAGGGAGGGGGAGAAATAGTGAGATCGAGGGGAAAGGTAGAGTGAGAGGGATGGAGATAGAGAGGGAATGAGGGAGAAAAAGAGACAGAGAGAGAGAAAGCAACAGAACGAGTGAAAGAGAGAGAGAGGCTGTATTATCTGCTGTGAGGAGTAGCAGTACTAGTAAATCAGAGGGGCAGACAGTATTGATAACCTTAAACAGGAGGTGTGCTGCTGCCTGTCTGTCTTTTTACTGGGAGATAATGCGTACGGGGACGTCACAGAGGGCTTTGTGGGGGACCTCTCCCCCCTGAGCGATGTGTAATTGGGGCCAGGAGTTTGTAGGATGAGCTGTTCACGTAGGTGATAGCCAACAGCAACATTATTTTTGTTAGATTATGTTCATGTAGGTGATGATCATCATCATTAACGTTGTTGTTTTCAACATAACTGGATTGCAGTGAAACATAAATCCAGTAATCAAGTAGCTACTTAGCACATTTTAGATTTGGTTCTGGGTTCCAAGATTACTTACAGTTGAAGTCGGAAGTTTACATACACCTTAGCCAAATACATTTAAACTCAGTTTTTCACAATTCCTGATATTTAATCCTTGTAACAATTCCCTGTCTTAGGTCAGTTAAGATCACCACTTTATTTTAAGAATGTGAAATGTCAGAATAATAGTAGAGAGAATGATTTATTTCAGCTTTTATTTCTTTCATCACATTCCCAGTGGGTCAGAAGTTTACATACACTCAATTAGTATTTGGCAGCATTGCCTTTAAATTGTTTAACCTGGGTCAAACGTTTCAGGTAGCCTTCCACAAGCTTCCCACAATAAGTTGGGTGAATTTTGGCCCATTCCTCTTGACAGAGCTGGTGTAACTGAGTCAGGTTAGTCGACCTCCTTGCTCGCACACGCTTTTTCAGTTCTGCCCACAAATTTTCGGGGCTTTGTGATGGCCACTCCAATACCTTGACTTTGTTGTCCTTAAGCTATTTTGCCACAACTTTGGAAGTATGCTTGGGGTCATTGTCCATTTGGAAGACCCATTTGCGACCAAGCTTTAACTTCCTGACTGATGTCCTGAGATGTTGCTTCAATATATCCATATAATTTTCCTTCCTCAAGATGCCATCGTTTTTGTGAAGAGCACCAGTCCCTCCTGCATCAAAGCACCCCCACAACATGATGCTGCCACCCCCGTGCTTCACGGTTAGGATTGTGTTCTTCGGCTTGCAAGCCTCCCCCTTTTTCCTCCAAACATAACGATGGTCATTATGGCCAAACAGTTATATTTTTGTTTCATCAGACCAGAGGACATTTCTCCAAAAAGTACGATCTTTGTCCCCATGTGCAGTTGTCCCCATGTGCAGTTGCAAACCGTAGTCTGGCTTTTTTATGGCGGTTTTGGAACAGTGGCTTCTTCCTTGCTGAGCGGCTTTTCAGGTTATGTCGATATAGGACTCGTTTTACTGTGGATATGGATACTTTTGTACCTGTTTCCTCCAGCATCTTCACAAGGTCCTTTGCTGTTGTTCTGGGATTGATTTGCACTTTTCGCACCAAAGTACGTTCATCTCTAGGAGACAGAACGCGTCTCCTTCCTGAGCGGTATGACGGCTGCGTGGTCCCATGGTGTTTATACTAGCGTACTATTGTTTGTACAGATGAACGTGGTACCTTCAGGCGGTTGGAAATTGCTCCCAATGATGAACCAGACTTGTGGAGGTCTACAATTTTTTTTCTGATGTCTTGGCTGATTTATTTTGATTTTCCCATGATGTCAAGCAAAGAGGCACTGCATTTGAAGGTAGGCCTTGAAATACATCCACAGGTACACCTCCAATTGACTCAAATGATGTCAATTAGCCTATCAGAAGCTTCTAAAGCCATGACATAATTTTCTGGAATTTTCCAAGCTGTTTAAAGGCACAGTCAACTTAGTGTATGTAAACTTCTGACCCACTGGAATTGTGATACAGTGAATTATAAGTGAAATAATCTGTCTGTTAACAATTGTTGGAAAAATGACTTGTGTCATGCACAAAGTAGATGTCCTAACCGACTTGCCAAAACTATAGTTTGTTAACAAGAAATTTGTGGACTGGTTGAAAAACGAGTTTTTTATGACTCCAACTTAAGTGTATGTAAACTTCCGACTTCAACTGTATGTACTACATTTACATTTAAGTCATTTAGCAGACGCTCTTATCCAGAGCGACTTACAAATTGGTGCATTCACCTTATGATATCCAGTGGAACAACCACTTTACAATAGTGCATCTAACTCTTTTAAGGGGGGGGTGGGGGGGGGGGGGGGGTTAGAAGGGTTACTTTATCCTATCCTAGGTATTCCTTAAAGAGGTGGGGTTTCAGGTGTCTCCGGAAGGTGGTGATTGACTCCGCTGACCTGGCGTCGTGAGGGAGTTTGTTCCACCATTGGGGTGCCAGAGCAGCGAGCAGTTTTGACTGGGCAGAGCGGGAACTGTACTTCCTCAGAGGTAGGGAGGCGAGCAGGCCAGAGGTGGATGAACGCAGTGCCCTTGTTTGGGTGTAGGGCCTGATCAGAGCCTGAAGGTACGGAGGTGCCGTTCCCCTCGCAGCTCCGTAGGCAAGCACCATGGTCTTGTAGCGGATGCGAGCTTCAACTGGAAGCCAGTGGAGAGAGCGGAGGAGCGGGGTGACGTGAGAGAACTTGGGAAGGTTGAACACCAGACGGGTTGCGGCGTTCTGGATGAGTTGTAGGCGTTTAATGGCACAGGCAGGGAGCCCAGCCAACAGCGAGTTGCAGTAGTCCAGACGGGAGATGACAAGTGCCTGGATTAGGACCTGCGCCGCTTCCTGTGTGAGGCAGGGTCGTACTCTGCGAATGTTGTAGAGCATGAACCTACAGGAACGGGTCACCGCCTTGATGTTAGTTGAGAACGATAGGGTGTTGTCCAGGATCACGCCAAGGTTCTTAGCGCTCTGGGAGGAGGACACAATGGAGTTGTCAACCGTGATGGCGAGATCATGGAACGGGCAGTCCTTCCCCGGGAGGAAGAGCAGCTCCGTCTTGCCGAGGTTCAGCTTGAGGTGATGATCCGTCATCCACACTGATATGTCTGCCAGACATGCAGAGATGCGATTCGCCACCTGGTTATCAGAAGGGGGAAAGGAGAAGATTAATTGTGTGTCGTCTGCATAGCAATGATAGGAGAGACCATGTGAGGATATGACAGAGCCAAGTGACTTGGTGTATAGCGAGAATAGGAGAGGGCCTAGAACAGAGCCCTGGGGGACACCAGTGGTGAGAGCACGTGGTGCGGAGACAGATTCTCGCCACGCCACCTGGTAGGAGCGACCTGTCAGGTAGGACGCAATCCAAGCGTGGGCCGCGCCGGAGATGCCCAACTCGGAGAGGGTGGAGAGGAGGATCTGATGGTTCACAGTATCAAAGGCAGCCGATAGGTCTAGAAGGATGAGAGCAGAGGAGAGAGAGTTAGCTTTAGCAGTGCGGAGCGCCTCCGTGACACAGAGAAGAGCAGTCTCAGTTGAATGACTAGTCTTGAAACCTGACTGATTTGGATCAAGAAGGTCATTCTGAGAGAGATAGCAGGAGAGCTGGCCAAGGACGGCACGTTCAAGAGTTTTGGAGAGAAAAGAAAGAAGGGATACTGGTCTGTAGTTGTTGACATCGGAGGGATCGAGTGTAGGTTTTTTCAGGAGGGGTGCAACTCTCGCTCTCTTGAAGACGGAAGGGACGTAGCCAGCGGTCAAGGATGAGTTGATGAGCGAGGTGAGGTAAGGGAGAAGGTCTCCGGAAATGGTCTGGAGAAGAGAGGAGGGGATGGGGTCCAACGGGCAGGTTGTTGGGCGGCCGGCCGTCACAAGACGCGAGATTTCATCTGGAGAGAGAGGGGAGAAAGAGGTCAGAGCACAGGGTAGGGCAGTGTGAGCAGAACCAGCGGTGTCGTTTGACTTAGCAAACGAGGATCGGATGTCGTCGACCTTCTTTTCAAAATGGTTGACGAAGTCATCTGCAGAGAGGGAGGAGGGGGGGGGAGGGGGAGGAGGATTCAGGATTCAGGAGGGAGGAGAAGGTGGCAAAGAGCTTCCTAGGGTTAGAGGCAGATGCTTGGAATTTAGAGTGGTAGAAAGTGGCTTTAGCAGCAGAGACAGAAGAGGAAAATGTAGAGAGGAGGGAGTGAAAGGATGCCAGGTCCGCAGGGAGGCGAGTTTTCCTCCATTTCCGCTCGGCTGCCCGGAGCCCTGTTCTGTGAGCTCGCAATGAGTCGTCGAGCCACGGAGCAGGAGGGGAGGACCGAGCCGGCCTGGAGGATAGGGGACATAGAGAGTCAAAGGATGCAGAGAGGGAGGAGAGGAGGGTTGAGGAGGCAGAATCAGGAGATAGGTTGGAGAAGGTTTGAGCAGAGGGAAGAGATGATAGGATGGAAGAGGAGAGAGTAGCGGGGGAGAGAGAGCGAAGGTTGGGACGGCGCGATACCATCCGAGTAGGGGCAGTGTGGGAAGTGTTGGATGAGAGCGAGAGGGAAAAGGATACAAGGTAGTGGTCGGAGACTAGGAGGGGAGTTGCAATGAGGTTAGTGGAAGAACAGCATCTAGTAAAGATGAGGTCAAGCGTATTGCCTGCCTTGTGAGTAGGGGGGGAAGGTGAGAGGGTGAGGTCAAAAGAGGAGAGGAGTGGAAAGAAGGAGGCAGAGAGGAATGAGTCAAAGGTAGACGTGGGGAGGTTAAAGTCACCCAGAACTGTGAGAGGTGAGCCGTCCTCAGGAAAGGAGCTTATCAAGGCATCAAGCTCATTGATGAACTCTCCAAGGGAACCTGGAGGGCGATAAATGATAAGGATGTTAAGCTTGAAAGGGCTGGTAACTGTGACAGCATGGAATTCAAAGGAGGCGATAGACAGATGGGTAAGGGGAGAAAGAGAGAATGACCACTTGGGAGAGATGAGGATCCCAGTGCCACCACCCCGCTGACCAGAAGCTCTCGGGGTGTGCGAGAACACGTGGGCAGACGAGGAGAGAGCAGTAGGAGTAGCAGTGTTATCTGTGGTAATCCATGTTTCCGTCAGTGCCAAGAAGTCGAGGGACTGGAGGGAAGCATAGGCTGAGATGAACTCTGCCTTGTTGGCCGCAGATCGGCAGTTCCAGAGGCTGCCGGAGACCTGGAACTCCACGTGGGTCGTGCGCGCTGGGACCACCAGGTTAGGGTGGCCGCGGCCGCGCGGTGTGAAGCGTTTGTATGGTCTGTGCAGAGAGGAGAGAACAGGGATAGACAGACACATAGTTGACAGGCTACAGAAGAGGCTACGCTAATGCAAAGGAGATTGGAATGACAAGTGGACTACACGTCTCGAATGTTCAGAAAGTTAAGCTTACGTTGCAAAAATCTTATTGACTAAAATGATTAAAATGATACAGTACTGCTGACTGGTGAAGTAGGCTAGCTAGCAGTGGCTGCGTTGTTGACTTTGTTTGAAAGTGTAGCTGGCTAGGTAACCTCGATAACTGGCTAGGTAACCTCGATAATTACTCTAAACTACACAATTATCTTAGATACAAAGACAGCAAAGACAACTATGTAGCTAGCTAACACTACACTAATCAAGTCGTTCCGTTGTAATGTAATAGTTTCTACAGTGCTGCTATTCGGTAGAAGTTGGCTAGCTGGCTAGCTAGCAGTGTTGACTAGGTAGGAGAACGGTGGCGCGGCGGACGAGAATAGCTGGCTAGCTAACCTCGATAGTTACTCTAAACTACACAATTATCTTAGATACAAAGACAGCAAAGACAACTATGTAGCTAGCTAACACTACACTAGTCAAGTCGTTCCGTTGTAATGTAATAGTTTCTACAGTGCTGCTATTCGGTAGAAGTTGGCTAGCTGGCTAGCTAGCAGTGTTGACTAGGTAGGAGAACGGTGGCGCGGCGGACGAAAATAGCTGGCTAGCTAACCTCGATAGTTACTCTAAACTACACAATTATCTTTGATACAAAGACGGCTATGTAGCTAGCTAAGATCAGACAAATCAAACCGTTGTACTGTAATGAAATGAAATGAAATGTAATACTACCTGTGGAGCGAAGCGAAATGCGACTACTCGCTCCAACCCGGAAGTATGCTCTCTACTAACAATGTTATGTATCTCTCTGTCTCAAGACCTGTCCTAACCATGCTGTATCTGTCTCATTCCCTGTAAAGAACCTGTCCTAACCAAGCTGTATCTGTCTCATTCCCTGTAAAGAACCTGTCCTAACCAAGCTGTATCTGTCTCATTCCCTGTAAAGAACCCGTCCTAACCATGCTGTATCCATCTGCCTTTCCCTGTAAAGAACCTGTCCTAACCAAGCTGTATCTGTCTCTTTCCCTGTAAAGAACCTGTCCTAACCAAGCTGTATCTCTCTTTGTCTTCCAGAATGTTGATGGCGTCACGTTAGGCTAGAGGACAGGAAGCAGTCATCAAGATGAACGCGTTGCCGTCAATGGATCGGCACATCCAGCAGACCAACGACAGGCTGCTGTGTATCAAACAGGTAAGAAACACACATCTGGGGGCCTTAATGGGGGCCTTAATGTTTTCAATGAAAGGTGATTTGTAGATGAGTGAGATCGAACAGGTTGCCGTGTATCAAACACGTGAGACAATAGCAACTAGCAACACCAAGGTCGTGGGTTCAGATCCTGGGTTCAGATCCTGGAGGAATCAAATTCCCACATTTATGTATATTATTGTCTCTGGGTTTTCGCATGTTAAGTGGCATTGGCAGATCTTTTAAAAGAAGGATTGCGTGGATCCAAGGTGGTTGTTACAGTATATATGTCTGCACAGCCCCTTGCTCTGCTCATGACTCCTCCAGTCTACAGCTGCTCTTTCCACACACCACACCGCCTTATATGGCAATCTGTTAGTCTACCCATTAGCTACAGACCAGGTTGCACTGGGGCAGAGAGAGAGGAGAGGGAGAGACAGAGAGCGAGGAGAGTGAGAGAGAGGGATGCCCTGTTAAGTGCAAGAGACTGCTCTCTCTAACTTCTAACTGTACTTCCACATACTCTTCAGTTGATCTCTCTGTCCTTTTGTCTCTTCCATTCTCTCTTCAACTCCTCCCTTCTACTCCTTCTCTGATTCACTGACATCTTGTTCTGTAATAGATAGTGCTGCACTGAGACCTAAGAGCGAGTGAGTACAGATGTCTGCCCGCATGCTGCCAGTGGGTTATTGTTTTGGTTTGGGGTCCTGGCAGAGGGCCAGTGGGCTGAGCTGTTTTCTACTCAGGCAGGTATGAACAGCCTGATCCCCAGACAGGCCAGGGTAAACACGGACATTCAGTGGAGGACCAGGAGGCTTTGATGTCTGTCTGCCTGTGAGGCTGCCGACACCCCTCCCTCCCTCCCTCCCTCCAATTCAATTCAGAGGCCTTTATTGGCAAGGGAAACAATATGTTTACATTGCCAAAGGAAGTGAAATAGATAATAAACAAAATTGAAATAAACAATAAAAACATTACACTCACAAAAGTTTCAGAGGAATAGAGACATTTCAAATGTCATATTACAATGTGCAAATAGTTCAAGTACAAAAGGGAAAATTAATCAACATATGGGTCTCTCTCCCTCCCTCCTACAAGCCAACACAGTGGCTGCTTTCTCCATCTGTTGTCTACTGCCTGTTTGCTCCTTGTCTCCCTAGAGCTGTTCTTGTTAGATGGGCTGGTGGCTAACTCTCTCGCCTATTTTCTCTCTATTTTGTTCCACCAAATCACTATCAAGTTAACTAGCTATCGTGTCCCTTCAGATCAGCAAACACTCAAAGGTTAGGAGCTAATGGAAAGAGTGAGGGGCTTTCTTTGTCCCAGTGAAAATGTAGACAGTCTTCTCGGTGGCAGCTATTATCCCCCTCACCCTGGAGATGTAGACTATACGACTCACATCAACCAGCCATATCCCCCTCACCCTGGAGATGTAGGCTATACGACTCACATCAACCAGCCATATCCCCCTCACCCTGGAGATGTAGGCTATACGACTCACATCAACCAGCCATATCCCCCTCACCCTGGAGATGTAGGCTATATGACTCACATCAACCAGCCATATCCCCCTCACCCTGGAGATGTAGACTATACGACTCACATCAACCAGCCATATCCCCCTCACCCTGGAGATGTAGACTATACGACTCACATCAACCAGCCATATCCCCCTCACCCTGGAGATGTAGGCTATACGACTCACTTCAACCAGCCATATCCCCCTCACCCTGGAGATGTAGGCTGTACGACTCACTTCAACCAGCAATATCCCCCTCACCCTGGAGATGTAGGCTATACGACTCACATCAACCAGCCATATCCCCCTCACCCTGGAGATGTAGGCTATACGACTCACATCAACCAGCCATATCCCCCTCACCCTGGAGATGTTGGCTATATGACTCACATCAACCAGCCATATCCCCCTCACCCTGGAGATGTAGGCTATACGACTCACATCAACCAGCCATATCCCCCTCACCCTGGAGATGTAGGCTATACGACTCACATCAACCAGCCATATCCCCCTCACCCTGGAGATGTAGGCTATACGACTCACATCAACCAGCCATATCCCTCTCACCCTGGAGATGTAGGCTATACGACTCACATCAACCAGCCATATCCCCCTCACCCTGGAGATGTAGGCTATACGACTCACATCAACCAGCCATATCCCCCTCACCCTGGAGATGTAGGCTATACGACTCACATCAACCAGCCATATCCCCCTCACCCTGGAGATGTAGGCTATACGACTCACATCAACCAGCCATATCCCCCTCACCCTGGAGATGTAGGCTATACGACTCACATCAACCAGCCATATCCCCCTCACCCTGGAGATGTAGGCTATACGACTCACATCAACCAGCCATATCCCCCTCACCCTGGAGATGTAGGCTATACGACTCACATCAACCAGCCATATCCCCCTCACCCTGGAGATGTAGGCTATACGACTCACATCAACCAGCCATATCCCCCTCACCCTGGAGATGTAGGCTATACGACTCACATCGACCAGCCATATCCCCCTCACCCTGGAGATGTAGGCTATACGACTCACATCGACCAGCCATATCCCCCTCACCCTGGAGATGTAGGCTATACGACTCACATCGACCAGCCATATCCCCCTCACCCTGGAGATGTAGTCTATACGACTCACTTCGACCAGCCATATCCCCCTCACCCTGGAGATGTAGGCTATACGACTCACATCGACCAGCCATATCCCCCTCACCCTGGAGATGTAGGCTATACGACTCACTTCGACCAGCCATATCCCCCTCACCCTGGAGTTGTAGGCTATACGACTCACTTCGACCAGCCATATCCCCCTCACCCTGGAGATGTAGGCTATACGACTCACTTCAACCAGCCATATCCCCCTCACCCTGGAGATGTAGGCTATACGACTCACATCAACCAGCCATATCCCCCTCACCCTGGAGATGTAGGCTATACGACTCACTTCAACCAGCCATATCCCCCTCACCCTGGAGATGTAGACTATACGACTCACATCAACCAGCCATATCCCCCTCACCCTGGAGATGTAGGCTATACGACTCACTTCAACCAGCCATATCCCCCTCACCCTGGAGATGTAGGCTATACGACTCACATCAACCAGCCATATCCCCCTCACCCTGGAGATGTAGGCTATACGACTCACATCAACCAGCCATATCCCCCTCACCCTGGAGATGTAGACTATACGACTCACATCAACCAGCCATATCCCCCTCACCCTGGAGATGTAGGCTATACGACTCACATCAACCAGCCATATCCCCCTCACCCTGGAGATGTAGGCTATACGACTCACATCAACCAGCCATATCCCCCTCACCCTGGAGATGTAGGCTATACGACTCACATCAACCAGCCATATCCCCCTCACCCTGGAGATGTAGGCTATACGACTCACATCAACCAGCCATATCCCCCTCACCCTGGAGATGTAGGCTATACGACTCACATCAACCAGCCATATCCCCCTCACCCTGGAGATGTAGGCTATACGACTCACATCAACCAGCCATATCCCCCTCACCCTGGAGATGTAGACTATACGACTCACATCAACCAGCCATATCCCCCTCACCCTGGAGATGTAGGCTATACGACTCACATCAACCAGCCATATCCCCCTCACCCTGGAGATGTAGGCTATACGACTCACATCAACCAGCCATATCCCCCTCACCCTGGAGATGTAGACTATACGACTCACATCAACCAGCCATATCCCCCTCACCCTGGAGATGTAGGCTATACGACTCACATCAACCAGCCATATCCCCCTCACCCTGGAGATGTAGGCTATACGACTCACATCAACCAGCCATATCCCCCTCACCCTGGAGATGTAGGCTATACGACTCACTTCAACCAGCCATATCCCCCTCACCCTGAAGATGTAGGCTATACGACTCACTTCAACCAGCCATATCCCCCTCACCCTGGAGATGTAGGCTATACGACTCACATCAACCAGCCATATCCCCCTCACCCTGGAGATGTTGGCTATACGACTCACATCAACCAGCCATATCCCCCTCACCCTGGAGATGTAGGCTATACGACTCACATCAACCAGCCATATCCCCCTCACCCTGGAGATGTAGGCTATACGACTCACTTCAACCAGCCATATCCCCCTCACCCTGGAGATGTAGGCTATACGACTCACATCAACCAGCCATATCCCCCTCACCCTGGAGATGTAGGCTATACGACTCACATCAACCAGCCATATCCCCCTCACCCTGGAGATGTAGGCTATACGACTCACATCAACCAGCCATATCCCCCTCACCCTGGAGATGTAGGCTATACGACTCACATCAACCAGCCATATCCCCCTCACCCTGGAGATGTAGGCTATACGACTCACTTCAACCAGCCATATCCCCCTCACCCTGGAGATGTAGGCTATACGACTCACTTCAACCAGCCATATCCCCCTCACCCTGGAGATGTAGGCTATACGACTCACATCAACCAGCCATATCCCCCTCACCCTGGAGATGTAGGCTATACGACTCACTTCAACCAGCCATATCCCCCTCACCCTGGAGATGTAGGCTATACGACTCACATCAACCAGCCATATCCCCCTCACCCTGGAGATGTAGGCTATACGACTCACTTCAACCAGCCATATCCCCCTCACCCTGAAGATGTAGGCTATACGACTCACTTCAACCAGCCATATCCCCCTCACCCTGGAGATGTAGGCTATACGACTCACTTCAACCAGCCATATCCCCCTCACCCTGGAGATGTAGGCTATACGACTCACTTCAACCAGCCATATCCCCCTCACCCTGGAGATGTAGGCTATACGACTCACATCAACCAGCAATAATGTCATTTTCCCACTCATCCAGCCATATCCCCTCCCTCCTTCTCCATCTCCCCTTTCTCTCTCTCATCTCTCGGTCTCCCTCATCTCTCCATCTCAATCATTTCTCTCTCATAGTCCACAGCTGCTTCCACAATCACCCATCTCCACATCACAAAAGACCAACTATTGAAGGCTCATCTCCTTCTCCCATACCTCTCAGAGCTCATGATATAGCTGTCTGTTCTCACGGCTTTCCTTGCTTGGCGGACAGTCAGACACAGGCAGACAGACTGAAAGACACAGACTGACAGACAAAAAGAGAGAGACAGAAAGAGAGAGACACACACAGACAGAAAGACACAGACAGAAAGACACAGACTGAAAGACACAGACTGAAAGACACAGACTGAAAGACACAGACTGAAAGACCAAAAGACACAGACGAAAAGACACAGACCGAAAGACCAAAAGACACAGACCAAAAGACACAGACCGAAAGACCAAAAGACACAGACGAAAAGACACAGACCGAAAGACCAAAAGACACAGACGAAAAGACACAGACCGAAAGACCAAAAGACACAGACGAAAAGACACAGACCGAAAGACTAAAAGACACAGATGAAAAGACACAGACCGAAAGACCAAAAGACACAGACGAAAAGACACAGACAGACAGACAAAGACCAAAAGACACAGACAGACAGACAAAGACCAAAAGACACAGACAGAAAGACCAAAAGACACAGACGAAAAGACACAGACCGAAAGACCAAAAGACACAGACGAAAAGACACAGACCGAAAGACCAAAAGACACAGACGAAAAGACACAGACCGAAAGACCAAAAGACACAGACGAAAAGACACAGACCGAAAGACCAAAAGACACAGACGAAAAGACACAGACCGAAAGACTAAAAGACACAGATGAAAAGACACAGACCGAAAGACCAAAAGACACAGACGAAAACCACAGACAGAAAGACCAAAAGACACAGACAGAAAGACCAAAAGACACAGACCGAAAGACAGACAGACACATATATACACACACTCACGTTCAAGCACACGCACACACTCACACACATACACACACACTCTCATAGGAGCTCTATTGTCAGACTGATTTTAATCCTCTCTTTCAGACCCTCACCTCGGCTGCCCTGTAAAGACAATACCTCTAACTGTGTGTGTGTGTGTGTGTGTGAAAAAGACGCTTCAGAATAATAAATGCTTTTAAGTGGGGCTCAATCTCCTCGGCTAGAACAAGCCACAGAGTCATTAACCTACTGAGCTGTGGAGAGAGAGAGAGGGAGAGAGAGGAGGAGAGACGTTGAGAAAGAGAAAGGTAGAAGGAGAAAGACAGGTGGGGAGGGAGAGGGAGAAAGAGAGGAGAGGTAGGGATGGAGAGGGAGAGAGAGAGGAGAGGTAGGGAGGGAGAGAGAGGGGGAGAGGGAGAAAGAGAGGAGAGGTAGGGATGGAGAGGGAGAGAGAGAGAGAGGGGGAGAGGGAGAAAGAGAGGAAAGGTAGAGATGGAGAGGGAGAGAGAGGGGGAGAGGCCTAGTTTAATACCCGTCATTGTCCTCTTCAAGGCTGAGTAGTCTTCAGACAGAGGGAGAGAACAGAATAAACTGTTTCGTACCTCAGTGAGAGGGAAGAGGGAAAGTAAATGTCTGCACACACACAAAAAGCTCCGCTGCTCAAGCCTTAGAAATCGTTAGCATAGGCCAGTAACTTATATAGGCTGAGAAGAGAAGGGGTTTATACCTTTAGCAGGTCAGGAGAATAGGCTGAGAAGAGAAGGGGTTTATACCTTTAGCAGGTCAGGAGAATAGGCTGAGAAGAGAAGGGGTTTATGCCTTTAGCAGGTTAGGAGAATAGGCTGAGAAGAGAAGGGGTTTATGCCTTTAGCAGGTCAGGGGTCAGGAGTATAGGCTGAGAAGAGAAGGGGTTTATACCTTTAGCAGGTCAGGGGTCAGGAGAATAGGCTGAGAAGAGAAGGGGTTTATGCCTTGTATGTCTGCATGACCATGTAAGGACCCTCGCTCCTTCCCGCCAATGCCCACTCAGGCTCTGCTGCATTGTGGGTATATAACCTACAACAATACATCAAGGTCTGCTGGTAACGCCCTCACACTCACCCACTTAATCCTCTCCTCTATTCTCACCCTCCTCTCTTCATACATCTCTCCTGACCCTCCTCTCTTTATCCATATCTCCTGACCCTCCTCTCTTTTCATCCATCTCTCCTGACCCTCCTCTCTTTTCATCCATCTCTCCTGACCCTCCTCTCTTTATCCATCTCTCCTGACCCTCCTCTCTTTTCATCCATATATCCTGACCCTCCTCTCATTTCATCCATCTCTCCTGACCCTCCTCTCTTTTCATCCATCTCTCCTGACCCTCCTCTCTTTATCCATCTCTCCTGACCCTCCTCTCTTTTCATCCATCTCTCCTGACCCTCCTCTCTTTTCATCCATCTCTCCTGACCCTCCTCTCTTTTCATCCATCTCTCCTGACCCTCCTCTCTTTTCATCCATCTCTCCTGACCCTCCTCTCTTTTCATCCATCTCTCCTCCTAAAATAGCCCCCTGTCTACATAATGATGACAATACATCATGATATGGTTTCAGATACATTTATTATGAAGTGAGATATTTCTAACAGCCAGTTTTTCTCTCGTTTGTCCGACAGCACTTACAGAACCCGGCCAACTTCCACACGGCAGCGACAGAGCTGCTGGACTGGTGCGGAGACCCCCGAGCCTTCCAGAGACCTTTCGAACAAAGCCTCATGGGATGCCTAACGGTAAGAAGACCCCGGCTGACCGTCTCAGTCAATCACAAGTCTTCATTACTGCTATGAGCCAATTACAGCCCTCCATTTTCCGTGTCAACCAATCACAGCCCTCAGTCATGTTTACTGTTACTGTTAGCAACGGTGAAGTTAGGCAGCTGCTCGGGCCGTCAGGGGCCAGTGACAGAGGTTAAAGCCGCAGTCACGCTTCACTGTCTGTGCACACACGCGTGTACACGCACGCGGACATCGTAGTCAGTGACCCCTGGCCGACCTCTTCTGTTCTACAGCCTCTTCTTATTGATCTGGGCAGCAGGCCAGAGTCCTACAAATCTGCTGCAGGTGTGGGAGAACACACACGCACAAATGCATGGCTGCATGCACACAAATTGAGAGAGACTTTTGTTTACAGAATTTCTGAATGTTGTCTCCAGGGATGCATCTGTAGGCCTCGTGTGTGTAGTGTCAATGTTCATCTGTAAGTCAGTATTAAAGCTTCTTAATGCTTATGATAAAAAGACTACCGTATAGAATGTACCCCCCCCTGAGTCCTCTAATAGCATGGGGTCTGTACCCCCTCCAGAGTATGTGAGTGGAGCAGAGCAGGAGCTGAGCGAGGAGTGGATTCCCTATTTGACTGGAGCGTGGAGACAGTTTCCCAAAGGCTGGAGCGTCGGCCTTCTCACTCGCTCCAATTTCGCTCCAGTAGCAGTCACTTCACGACCTCAGGGCATGCCCGGCCCAGCATGCATTTGTAGTCTACTTGTGTGCTGCTGTAGCCCCTTGATTTAGCTACTGTCATCTAGTATGCTAAATATTTTCATAAAGAAATTGATAAAACACACAGGTGAAAAATCAAGGTGACTTACAAAGATGAGGAGGTCCAAGAGCAAGAGAGGGGGTGTGGTGATAGAAGGGAGAGGGGGATACCTAGTCAGTTAGACAACTGAATGCCTTCAACTGAAATGTGTCTTCCGCATTTAACCCAACCCCTCTGAAGTGTCCACAACTAAAGAATCATTATGGGGACAGAAAAGACAGGTGTCCCGAAAGCATGATAGTGTAATTATACGTGCAAATGCTAACAGAAAGGAGGTCGGTAGCTAGCTAAGTGTGTCATTGTAGCAAAGTATTTATAAACAAAAAATCTGATCTCTTAAAAGTTTTGTTAATTTTCATTGTATTATCTATACAATAGACCATCATTGATTTTGGCCCAATAGGCCTGGCATTTTACATCTTTCAAGTAGCTTTCTGTTTTGATAGGGTCATTTTACCTCAAATCCTTTAGGCCTAGCTACAGAAATATAAAAAACCAACTACACATCCCTGCCCAGCCTGGCAAGAGCGTTCCAAAGGGTGTTCAGCATCCCCAGTGGCTCTGGAAGCGCTGAGAGGGTATTCTCCGCTGCTGGCCTGCTCTCCAGGCACCATCACATGGGCCTGAAACCACAGACTCCAGCCAAACTCATGTTTCTAAAATTGAATTCAAATGCCCTGTAGATGGAGCATAATAAGGCATTTTTTATTTAATTTGTATTTAATTCTAAGTAAGTCACAGCCTATATGTGCAATGTATAGAATATAATGATTTAATACAACTAAATGTTGTTTAAATGCTGAGAGCTTAATGATCCTGCCAGCCTATTGTGTCGAACTTGCAAATGCTTCACAATGTATTTGTTTGTAGTCTATAGCCTTGAAATAATTGAAATAATATAGCCTAAATCATTCATTTTTGTTCCTTCTTAAGCTCCCTGTCTGGCTCCTGACCTATTTAGAGTGTTTAAATGCTGTTTAATGTGACATGTAGACTATTTGAAATAATGTGTGCTTCTTAATTCCACGTTTTCATGTTTATTAAAATAATTTTCATTCAAATCCATATGGTTTAGTTTCAATACTTAAAAGTCAATTGATAGGTCCAGTTAGTCAAAGAAATAGATGGATGTTGGTGAAATTGTGATTTTAATGAAGAGAGCAAATTTGAAGCATCCGGTTTTTCCCTGTGAGCGAGGAGCAGTTTTTAGCTGAGCGTTTGGAAAAGACGTGGAGCGATGAGCGCGATCTCTGACCCCCTCTGAGTCCTCTAATAGTATGGGGTCTGTACCTCCTCTGAGTCCTCTAATAGTATGGGGTCTGTACCTCCTCTGAGTACTCTAATAGTATGGGGTCTGTACCTCCTCTGAGTACTCTAATAGTATGGGGTCTGTACCCCCTCTGAGTCCTCTAATAGTATGGGGTCTGTACCTCCTTTGAGTCCTCTAATAGTATGGGGTCTGTACCCCCTCTGAGTCCTCTAATAGTATGGGGTCTGTACCCCCTCTGCGTCTTCTAATAGTATGGGGTCTGTACCTCCTTTGAGTCATCTAATAGTATGGGGTCTGTACCTCCTCTGAGTCTTCTAATAGTATGGGGTCTGTACCTCTTTTGAGTCCTCTAATAGTATGGGGTCTGTACCTCTGAGTCCTCTAATAGTATGGGGTCTGTACCTCCTTTGAGTCCTCTAATAGTATGGGGTCTGTACCTCCTTTGCGCCCTCTAATAGTATGGGGTCTGTACCTCCTTTGCGCCCTCTAATAGTATGGGGTCTGTACCTCCTCTGAGTCCTCTAATAGTATGGGGTCTGTACCTCCTCTGAGTACTCTAATAGTATGGGGTCTGTACCCCCTCTGAGTGTTCTAATAGTATGGGGTCTGTACCTCCTCTGAGTCTTCTAATAGTATGGGGTCTGTACCTCCTCTGAGTCTTCTAATAGTATGGGGTCTGTACCTCCTCTGAGTCCTCTAATAGTATGGGGTCTGTACCTCCTCTGAGTACTCTAATAGTATGGGGTCTGTACCCCCTCTGAGTCTTCTAATAGTATGGGGTCTGTACCTCCTCTGAGTACTCTAATAGTATGGGGTCTGTACCTCCTCTGAGTACTCTAATAGTATGGGGTCTGTACCTCCTCTGAGTCTTCTAATAGTATGGGGTCTGTACCTCCTCTGAGTACTCTAATAGTATGGGGTCTGTACCTCCTCTGAGTCCTCTAATAGTATGGGGTCTGTACCTCCTCTGAGTACTCTAATAGTATGGGGTCTGTACCTCCTCTGAGTCCTCTAATAGTATGGGGTCTGTACCTCCTCTGAGTACTCTAATAGTATGGGGTCTTTACCCCCTCTGAGTCTTCTAATAGTATGGGGTCTGTACCTCCTCTGAGTACTCTAATAGGATGGGGTCTGTACCCCCTCTGAGTCTTCTAATAGTATGGGGTCTGTACCTCCTCTGAGTCCTCTAATAGTATGGGGTCTGTACCCCCTCTGAGTCCTCTAACAGTATGGAGTCTGTACCTCCTCTGAGTCTTCTAATAGTATGGGGTCTGTACCTCCTCTGAGTACTCTAATAGTATGGGGTCTGTACCCCCTCTGAGTCTTCTAATAGTATGGGGTCTGTACCTCCTTTGCGCCCTCTAATAGTATGGGGTCTGTACCCCCTCTGAGTCTTCTAATAGTATGGGGTCTGTACCTCCTTTGCGCCCTCTAATAGTATGGGGTCTGTACCTCCTCTGAGTCCTCTAATAGTATGGGGTCTGTACCTCCTTTGAGTCCTCTAATAGTATGGGGTCTGTTCATATTTTGTTTTTTAATCACTCGCAAATTAAAGATGATGCCTTGTGTTACAGTGGCATTGCTTACAGCCTACTATTGTACTGGCTGTGGTTTTGTCTTGTCTGTGATTGTTACCTCATTGAATATATATATTGGACGGTTAATAAGAGAGAGAAGCTCTAGACTACCTAGTTTGAAGCTAGTCATGTCTCTGTCATCAGAGAGACAGTGGATGAGTGAATGCTTGGAGAACACACACACTCATCTTATTGTGTGCAAATTCCACAGATACACACACACACACTTCCTGTTTGATGTCTCTTTCACTCATTGAAAAATCAGCTCCACTCTAAACATGACTCAGTAGTCTAGGTTGACTAGATGATTAAGGTTAGCAAATATATGCAGAGCTTTGCTAAAATCAATCTTTCTGAACACATCTTAGGACAGTGGTTTACTAGGACAGTGGTTTACTAGGACAGTGGTTTACTAGGACAGTGGTTTACTAGGACAGTGGTTTACTTGGACAGTGGTTTACTAGGACAGTGGTTTACTAGGACAGTGGTTTACTAGGACAGTGGTTTACTTGGACAGTGGTTTACTAGGACAGTGGTTTACTTGGACAGTGGTTTACTAGGACAGTGGTTTACTTGGACAGTGGTTTACTTGGACAGTGGTTTACTAGGACAGTGGTTTACTTGGACAGTGGTTTACTAGGACAGTGGTTTAATGGACAGTGGTTTACTTGGACAGTGGTTTACTAGGACAGTGGTTTACTAGGACAGTGGTTTACTTGGACAGTGGTGGTGCGGAAGCAGTCTTACAACAAAATCTGTGAGTAAACTAAATCTTCCGATAAGACTGTAGTTTTTAACAGATGCTCAAACAATGTTCCTGCCGATCTTTTAATTTCCTGTGTGTGTGCGTGTATATATATACAGTGGGGAGAACAAGTATTTGATACACTGCCGATTTTGCAGGTTTTCCTACTTACAAAGCATGTAGAGGTCTGTAATTTTTATCATAGGTACACTTCAACTGTGAGAGACGGAATCTAAAACAAAAATCCAGAAAATCACATTGTATGATTTTAAAGTAATTCATTTGCATTTTATTGCATGACATAAGTATTTGATACATCAGAAAAGCAGAACTTAATATTTGGTACAGAAACCTTTGTTTGCAATTACAGAGATCATACGTTTCCTGTAGTTCTTGACCAGGTTTGCACACACTGCAGCAGGGATTTTGGCCCACTCCTCCATACAGACCTTCTCCAGATCCTTCAGGTTTCGGTGCTGTCGCTGGGCAATACGGACTTTCAGCTCCCTCCAAAGATTTTCTATTGGGTTCAGGTCTGGAGACTGGCTAGGCCACTCCAGGACCTTGAGATGCTTCTTACGGAGCCACTCCTTAGTTGCCCTGGCTGTGTGTTTTGGGTCATTGTCATGCTGGAAGACCCAGCCATCACCCATCTTCAATGCTCTTACTGAGGGAAGGAGGTTGTTGGCCAAGATCTCGCGATACATGGCCCCATCCATCCTCCCCTCAATACGGTGCAGTCGTCCTGTCCCCTTTGCAGAAAAGCATCCCCAAAGAATGATGTTTCCACCTCCATGCTTCACGGTTGGGATGGTGTTCTTGGGGTTGTACTCATCCTTCTTCTTCCTCCAAACACGGCGAGTGGAGTTTAGACCAAAAAGCTCAATTTTTTTCCTCATCAGACCACATGACCTTCTCCCATTCCTCCTCTGGATCATCCAGATGGTCATTCATTGGCAAACTTCAGACGGGCCTGGACATGCGCTGGCTTGAGCAGGGGGACCTTGCGTGCGCTGCAGGATTTTAATCCATGACGGCGTAGTGTGTTACTAATGGTTTTCTTTGAGACTGTGGTCCCAGCTCTCTTCAGGTCATTGAACAGGTCTTGCCGTGTAGTTCTGGGCTGATCCCTCACCTTCCTCATGATCATTGATGCCCCACGAGGTGAGATCTTGCATGGAGCCCCAGACCGAGGGTGATTGACCGTCATCTTGAACTCTTCCATTTTCTAATAATTGCGCCAACAGTTGTTGCCTTCTCACCAAGCTGCTTGCCTATTGTCCTGTAGCCCATCCCAGCCTTGTGCAGGTCTACAATTTTAACCCTGATGTCCTTACACAGCTCTCTGGTCTTGGCCATTGTAGAGAGGTTGGAGTCTGTTTGATTGAGTGTGTGGACAGGTGTCTTTTATACAGGTACGAGTTCAAACAGGTGCAGTTAATACAGGTAATGAGTGGAGAACAGGAGGGCTTCTTAAAGAAAAACTAACAGGTCTGTGAGAGCCGGAATTCTTACTGTTTGGTAGGTTTTCAAATACTTATGTCATTCAATAAAATGCAAATTAATTACTTAAAAATCATAGAATGTGATTGTCTGGATTTTTGTTTTAGATTCCATCTCTCACAGTTGAAGTGTACCTATGATAAAAAAATTACAGACCTCTACATGCTTTGTAAGTAGGAAAACCTGCAAAATCGGCAGTGTATTAAATACTTGTTCTCCCCACTGTATGTGTGTGTGTGTGTGTGTGTGTGTGTGTGTGTGTGTGTGTGTGTGTGTGTGTGTGTGTGTGTGTGTGTGTGTGTGTGTGTGTATACATATGATTGTGTGTGTGTGTATATATATATATGTGCTTTCATGAGAAATGTCAGACATGGCACTAAAATATTGTACTCAAGCTGACTGTAAGCTTCTGAAATAAGCACATAGAGATATCCAAAAACCAACCTACTTTACTCTTCTCTACAGTATACACTGTCTGAGTTCACAGGAGAGGAGACAAGGCTGTCAATGAGAGAGAAATATAGGATATATTTATATTATATATGTTATATTCCTCAGTACTGATGGTCTGTAGCCCTAAGACTACAGGGATGACTTTCATATGTATAGCTAGGTCTGCTTCCTGCTACTGCCCACAGGGAGGGAGTGTGCGTGTGTGTGTGCGTGTGCGCGCGCGTGTGTGTGTGTGTGTGCGCGCGCATGCGTGTGTATGCTCGTTTATTCATGCTTGCACATATGCCTATTATTGCTAGTCAAGGGAGTACTGTACTAATATTGATCAATACCCCACTTGGAATGAAACATCAACACCACTTAAATACTGGCCTGTTTCATTGCTGTTGTTAATGATTTTGCATATATTATTTATTCCTGTAGAATCTAGATAGATATATTTCATTGGACTGCTTTAGAAAGTAAAGACTTCTCCAAATTGCCTTTTATATAACTAGTGTCTTCAGAGATATTTCCTGCATAAGTAGAGAGCAGGAAATTGGAGAAGTTGGTCACTAAGGCAACCATGGCTAGCATTTAGAAGTGAGTTCTAAAATGGCACAGTTTCCTTTAGAGTGCACTGAATATGTTGATAAATACTTACTGAGTTGATAATGCTGTGTTGACTCACTGAGTAGGGGAGTGTTCTGGCTACTGCTGGGGACAGCAGAAAGCCTTGCGGTTAGCCCGTAACTGAAAGGTCGCTAGTTTGAATCCCTGAGCCAACAAGTTGAACAAATCTGCCGATGTGCCCTTGTGCAAGGCACTTAACCTATGCTCCAGGGTTGCTGTTGATAATGGCTGACCCTGGCCGTAAGCCCACTCTCCGAGGGTGTCTCAGGGGGAGTTGGGATATACAAAAAACACATTTCCAATTCACACATGAGTATAATACACACTTGTACATGTGTGAAATAGTACAACTATTAACACCACCTCCATGTTGTTATTATGACTTGATTGTTCTCTTCTGTTCTCACTTCTTTTTTCCCTTCCCTCCCTTCCTCCATTCCTCTCCTCCTCCCTCCCTTCCTCCATTCCTCTCCTCCTCCCTCCCTTCCTCCATTCCTCTCCTCCTCCCTCCCTCTCCTCCTCCCTCCCTTCCTCCATTCCTCTCCTCCTCCCTCCCTCTCCTCCTCCCTCCCTTCCTCCATTCCTCTCCTCCTCCCTCCCTTCCTCCATTCCTCTCCTCCTCCCTCCCTCTCCTCCTCCCTCCCTCTCCTCCTCCCTCCCTTCCTCCATTCCTCTCCTCCTCCCTCCCTTCCTCCATTCCTCTCCTCCTCCCTCCCTTCCTCCATTCCTCTCCTCCTCCCTCCCTCTCCTCCTCCCTCCCTTCTTCCATTCCTCTCCTCCTCCCTCCCTCCCCTCCCCACTCTTTCCCTCCCTCACTCCCCTCTTTCCCTCCATCCATCCCTCCCTCCCGCCCTACCTCCCCTCTCTCTCTCCCTCCCTCCCTTCATCCCTACCTCTCTCCCTTCATCCCTACCTCTCTCCCTCTCTCACCTTCATCCCTACCTCTCTCCCTCTCTCCTCTCTCCCAGCCCCTCCATCCCTACCTCTCTCCCTCTCTCCTCTCTCTCTCCCTCCCCTACCTTCCCTCCCCTACCTTCCCTCCCCTCTCTCTCCCTCCCATCTCTCTCTCTCCCATCTCTCTCTCTCCCTTCCTCCTTCCCTCTAGGTGGTGAGTCGTGTGGCAGCCCAACAAGGCTTTGACCTGGACCTAGGCTACAGGCTTCTGGCTGTTTGTGCAGCTAACAGAGACAAATTCACGCCCAAGTCAGCAGGTAAGAGACACCATCATCACTGACTAAATACCAGGGAACTACCAAGGTCATGTTCATTAGGGCACACAACGGAAAACGAAAATGAGCATTTCTTATTGGACAAATCCAGGTAGTCCCGTCTTGTTGCAATTTGTTTTCTTCCGCTTGGTGCCAAATGAACACCACCCAGGTGAAAGAGGATTGTAAAATAAATAGTTACCCGTCTCATGCTGAAGTGCAGGCTAGGAACTCACAGTATGTGACATAACTACTGTTGAACTCCACTGCCCAATGTTTTAACATTTCCGGAGGCCGTTTTGTGTGTGTTGTTCTCAGTATGAGTTGATAACGTTGATTGTTGTCGCTAGAAGGTTGTATGATCACATCCTGGTTACAGACATGGGATGCATCCCGAATGACACCCTATGGGCCCTGGTCAAAACCAGCCCACTATATAGGGTGCCTTTTGGAACACAGCCATGGTCATGTTTCAGGGCTTCTGTGGTTTTCTTCATTTCTGTCTTCCGTTGAGAAGAGCTGTCCCGATGGCAGGCAGTCTCACAGAAAACAGTCAACTCAACTATCTCTGCGCACGCACATACACACACACACACACGCACGCACATGGACATTCACACACGTGCGCACACACACACATACATACACACACATATAGACATTCACACACACTCGCACACACACACACACATACATACACACGCACAACAGACACACACTACACACTACAGTAATGCTGTACTCAGACACTTTGACTTTCAAATCCAATTCCTCCGATCCATACCACACTGTATTCCAGAGTGTCCATTTGTCTGAGTGAAATCTGGACAGGCAGGGGCAAGGGAGGGAGAGCGATGGATGGATCGATGGTTGGAAGTAGAGGGGTGTGGAGAAACGCCTGACAAAGCCACAACAGGCCAGAATAAAGATAAAGGGATGTTTGAAAGAACTTTGAGTAACCATGGTTACCTTGAACGTTTTTGTGGTTCTAATGGAATGGAATTGGCTTGTTTTTGTGGTAAATATTTGGGAGTTTACTTCCAGTATGTTGGAACCAATACACACAACAGAATTACTTTTCTCCATTTCATCTCTCATCCGCCTCTGTGCTCATCCTTAGAGAGCGTTTTCAAAAACAACTGTTTCTCATGTAAGTCATCTAGAAAAAGTACCTTTCCTTTGTGGTTGATCCTCCTGTTAGAAGGGCACGGACGGACGGACGGACGGACGGACGGACGTTAGTTTATATGGACAGGCCTGTTTCTTCCCCCTGTATCTGTATTGATGGTATAATGTGATTGTCATCCTGGGCTCAGGTTGGACTGTGTGGTCTATAGTTAGAATCATCTCCAAGCCTTCTGATCTAATAAAGAGAGTCTGGCCTTGACCTGGGCCCGATGCGTCCCAAATGGCACCCTATTCCCTATGGCCCAGGTCAAAAGAACTGGACTAAGGGAAGATGGTGCCATTTGGGACGCAGACTGAGAATGAGTTTCAGAGGAAGGAAAGCTTAGAACTGATGGAGACAAATGGGAAATGTACTGAAGGGAATTATACATGGGAGAGGGAGGGAGAGAGGAAGGGAGAGAGGAAGTGTGTAGATGGAGGCAGATGGGAATCAGACTGGTCCCACTCAGCCAGCCAGCATCCATCTTACCTCGGGACGCAAGGACGTCTGTCTGAGGAACCAGACAAGAAGGAAACAGACGCAGTAAAAACACACAGACATTCTTAAGGCGACTATGTGAGGCTGGAAGAGATGATGCACCAGCCCGTCCTGTATGTGTGTGTCTCCGCCCGCATAAAGTGCAGCCCCAGCACAATCCCCTGACAGCCAGGCTGGCAATATAGGGCCCCACATCTGACACATAGGAGCCCAGACAGAGAGCAAGAGTCTTGGATCAACTCTGGCCATCTCTGGGGAGGGGAGGGCCAGCCTGGTTCTCCATCCCCCAGCTCCACTCTGTATGCTGATCAATGACAGGACGGTTATTACAGAAGAGATGTTCAAATAAATTGTCTGCACACTTATAGGTCAAGTATTCATGCAAATGCCAGATATTTAACATTTTACAGATGTTAACTTTACCTCTATTTGTAATGGCTGTATTATGCTCCAGGATATCTGGGGGTCTGCATGTTTTACCATGCAATACGCTTCAACAGAGATTTGAATTGCGATTTGCGTTGCTTTCAGTGTGAGTTTACCTTATTGTAGCCCACCTAGAAAAAACTAGCTAGCAGTCTGAAATGCAAGATCCTCCTACAGTTAACCACTAGCTGTTGCTATGGCAGCATTACTATCTGCAGTTAGCCATTAGCTGTTAGCCTCTAGCAGTTTCTGTATCGTGGATTACCTAGCTGTAGCTAGCCATTAGCCATTGCTGTGGATTACCTGCAGACTGTTAAGGGTGCGCTTAGCAATGTCCCTGATAATTGTTACAAAGACCAGAGCTAACCCTAATCCCATTCCTCACATCTGACTGACTCATTTGCTAGCTAGCTATAGTTTCCCTCAGACGGGCCTACAAGGGGAAGTGGATAGACCTAAGGCACAGAGCATCATCTAGGTTTTGTACAGTGTAGACCAGTGGATATTTAGGGTTACCAAACTGGTTCTTGGTTCCTATCTGGTGGCAGCAGTCAGTCAATCATTCACCTCTATTTTATTTGGTCCACCTTTCCCTGAAGCTGTCTCTGTGACATTCAATAAACACAACAGTGTCCCTCAAAATGACAGCCCCCACAGACATTCTCACCTCTCGCTCGTAATCCTCACTGCTTACATATTTGGGTGTAGAAACATTTCAGACAGCTACTTTTCTGAATTCCTGAGAGGGGCTAGTTTAGAGTTGTTCTTGGGTTCATTTCAAGGTGTGACCGAGGAGGATTGTGTTTTTTTAAATGCTTTATGTCTGACTTCCTTCAACAAGTCATGGCATAACATGTAGGCTGGTGACTACTAGCCTATTACAGTACAGCAGAATGTCAACAGTTGTGTGATTGTTGGTAGAGGTTACTAAAGGTCATAAAAAGATGCAGGATCTTGTTTGTTCTTATTCCCCTTACATAAATAAAAAGGAAAACCATACAAATAATACAAAGGTATTGAATATTGACAACACTGTTTTGCAAGAGAGAAGTATTTGATTGCTATCACTCATTCAGGGATTGAATTTGAATGGACTACATGACCTTATTCACATCGCTACCACAACAAACTGTCTCATGGGTTTAGGGGAAGTAGTAGACTATATGGAGAGAGCAGGAGACTGCATGACAAAGACAAGTGTGCAGCCAAAGTTTCAGTTCCTGCATACAGTAGCTTGAGTTTGCAATCTGCAGCCAAGTTAGCAAAGAACAGCAATGCTACATATTGCTACTTTCTTTTAGCCTCTGACAAATGTGACACTACTCAGAGATATATCTACACATACAGCTGAGTGACTGTATAAAGCACTGAAGTGAGAGAGAGCAGAGCTCTCCTCCGGTTTCTCTCTCTACTGCTTGTCACAAATATATCAGCGTGGTCTCTACACTGGCTGCCATATTGGGGACTGATTTCTCTTAGTCTTGTGTCAGCACTGAACCACTGACACACTAGTGAAATAGAGGGTTGGGAAAAGGGAGAGACTGTTGTCCAGGCTGTATTGGTTTTAAGTGGATGGGAGAAGGTGAGGGTATAACTCTCCTAGAGAGGTAGAGCGAGAGTGTACATTAACTTGGTTGTGAAATAGGGGGAAAGGGAGAGTGATTTAGCTGGTTTGGAGTGGAAAGGGAGAAGGGAGAAGAGTGTTATGAAGTTGGAACGGGACAGAGAGAGAGTTGGCCAGGGTTATGTGTTAGTTGGGAGAGTCCCTTCACTGACGTCCCCCTCTCTGGTCTCAGACGTAAAGAATGTTAGGCAGGCCAGGCAGGGCTGTGGAATGCTGCCAGCACTGAGTAAATCAACATAGCATGTTCACTGGGCAATCTGCTGTCGCACGTCAGGGAAAGCAACCAATCCAGCCTGTCATCAGTGGCAGATCGCTTCCAGTGTGAGGCAGGCAGTAACTCACACACAACACACATTCTGTGTAAACGCACACAAATACACTATATATACAAATGTATGTGGACACCCCTTCAAATTAGTGGATTTGGCTATTTCAGCCAGACCCGTTACTGACAGGTGTATAAAATCGCACATAAAAATCGTCTGTCCTCAGTTACAACACTCACTACCGAGTTCCAAACTGCCTCTGGAAGCAACGTCAGCACAATAACTGTTTGTTGGGAGCTTCATGAAATGGTTTTCCACACAAGCCTAAGATTACCATGCGCAATGCCAAGCGTCGGCTGGAGTGGTGTAAAGCTCACCACCATTGGACTCTGGAGCAGTGAAAATGCGTTCTCTGGAGTGATGTATCACTCTTCACCATCTGGCAGTACGACAGATGAATCTGGGTTTGGCGGATGCCAGGAGAGCGCTACCTGCCCCAATGCATAGTGCCAACTGTAAAGTTTGGTGGAGGAGGAATAATGGTCTGGAGCTGTTTTTCATGGTTTGGGCCCCTTAGTTCCAGTGAAGGGAAATCTTAACGCTACAGCATACGATGACATTCTGTTCCTTCCATCTTTGTGGAAACAGTTTGGGGAAGGCCCTTTCCTGTTTCAGCATGCACAAAGTGAGGTCCATACAGAAATGTTTTGTCGAGATCAGTGTGGAAGAACTGACCTCAACCCCATCGAACACCTTTGGGATGAATTGAGCGCCGACTGCAAGCCAGGCCTAATCGCCCAACATCGGTGCCCGACCTCACTAATGCTCTTCTGGCTGAATGGAAGCAAGTCCCCGCAGCAATGTTCCAACATCTAGTGGAAAGCCTTCCCAGAAGAGTGGAGGCTGTTATAGCAGCAAAGGGGGGAACCAACTCCATATTAATGGCCATGATTTTGGAATGAGATGTTCAACGGGCAGTTGTCCACATACTTTTGGTCAGGTAGTGTATGTAGACACATGCTCATGTACGTACACACACACACTCTCCCTCTCTCTCTCTCTTTCATCCTCTCTCCCTCTTTAGCTCTGTGTTTCAGACACTCACCCTTTCTCCACCCCCCCACTCTGTAAGTTATCTTTTCCCTGTAGCTGTGTAAGGAAAACTGGTAGTGTCTCCTTTGTTACTGACCCAATCAACCTTCTAGACTATTTAATTACTGCTGAGCCAGAGAGAGAGAGAGGTGGGGGAGAGAGAGATGGGGGAGAGGGTGAGAGAGGTGGGGGAGAGGGTGAGAGAGGTGGGGGAGAGGGTGAGAGAGGTGGGGGAGAGAGAGAGTGAGGTGGGGGAGAGAGAGAGTGAGGTGGGGGAGAGAGAGAGTGAGGTGGGGGAGAGAGAGAGTGAGGTGGGGGAGAGAGAGAGAGAGGTGGGGGAGAGAGAGAGAGAGGTGGGGGAGAGAGAGAGAGAGGTGGGGGAGAGAGAGAGAGAGGTGGGGGAGAGAGAGAGAGAGGTGGGGGAGAGAGAGAGGTGGGGGAGAGAGAGAGAGAGAGGGGTAGGGGAGAGAGAGAGAGAGGTAGGGGAGAGAGAGAGAGAGAGGTGGGGGAGAGAGAGAGAGAGAGAGAGAGAGAGAGAGAGAGAGAGAGAGAGAGGTGGGGGAGAGAGAGAGAGAGAGGTGAGGGAGAGAGAGAGAGAGAGAGGTGAGGGAGAGAGAGAGAGCAGTCCTGCCACTGCATTATTAACCAGATGCTGCTATACGACTATATATAGTGTACATGTGGGTCTGTAAGAGGTCTCCTCTGACACTAAGCTTTGCCTCCTTAGATGTTGATGATGAAATCTCTTTGCAACATAAAAGTACCGTTAACTTTTCAAACTAGTAAAACCCCTGAAACAGATGTGTACGGAGGAAAATACTTAAGGTGATTATGATGTTATGATTTTTAACATTAGGTGATTCATTGGTAAAAAGTTATTTTGCTAATTTAGCTGACCTCCTGTAGAACAGTGCGGAACTGGTCGGTCTCTCTTTTGTGGAGGAAACGTGCAAAGAGGGGATATCACAGCGTTTACACCTTCTGTGCAGAAGTTGCACTTTTCACACAGTACTTTACAGTGAAATTCTGCATCAGACCTCCGTGTGTCAATGATGGTGCTCTGTAGTCCTGCTTGCCCTCTCTCTCTCTCTCTCTCTCTCTCTCTTCCCCTCTCTCTCTCTCTCTCTCTCTCTCTCTCTTCCCCTCTCTCTCTCTCTCTCTCTCTCTCTCTTCCCCTCTCTCTCTCTCTCTCTCTCTCTTCCCCTCTCTCTCTCCCCCCTCTCCTTCTCTCTCTCTCTCCCTCCCTCTTTCTCTCTCCTCCCCCTCTCTATCTTTTTCTCTTTTTTGTTATTGATTCGCTAGTCTCTCTCTCTCTCTCTCTCTTTCTTTCTCTCTCTGTCTCTCTCTCTGTCTCTGATGTGCTGGCCTTTGGCCAGGTAACAGTCTGTCTAGCATGTTGCGTCCCACCCACTTCTGCAAGTCAGTAATGTGAGCCGGCTGCATTTTCTTCTCCTTCCCCCTCTGTGTGTGTGTGTGTGTGTGTGTGTGTGTGTGTGTGTGTGTGTGTGTGTGTGTGTGTGTGTGTGTGTGTGTGTGTGTGTGTGTGTGTGTGTGTGTGTGTGTGTGTGTGTGTGTGTGTGTGTGTGTGTGTGTGTGAGAGACACAGTGTGTGAGAGATGGAGAGTGTGTGTGTCTATACGTATATACGTGCCTGTTTGTCTGTGTGATGGGAGCTTCAGGGGGCAGTGCAATGATCACTAGCGAATAGAAACAGGAGGCATCAATAACAACACCACACAACATAGGTGAGGAGGAGTTGTATCTCTCCCTCTCTCCCTGCATCCTGTCATCTGTGGAGTGAGTTGGAGCTGATAGCAGGTACAGCTGGAGGCAGTAACCCATTATTACTGAGCGATCTCTCTGATTGGCTGAGCCGACGAGACCGGGAGACAGCTTCTGAATAATAGACGAGCATTGTGCCGACACTGGACAGGAAATAGAGAGAGAATGAGAGAGAGAGCGCGCGAGAGAGAGAGAGTGAGACAGAGAGATCAACAACAGAGTGAAAGATAAAAGTAAGGGCAGAGGAAAGAGAGATGAAAGAAGGGAGGAATAAGTGAAACCGTTGCCACTGGTCTAGTGTTGTTCTGACATCAGAGCTTTCTCTCTCTCTCCCTGTGCTATGAGGAAAATGAGATGAGACACACTGAGACTTTGCTTGACTCTGGGTAAGTCTGAGAGCAGTGTGTGTGCGCCTGCGTGTGTGAATACTCTGACTTGAGTTATAAATATTCTGCATTTTAGGTATGCGGAAAAAATAAAGTTTTATAGTATGTGAAATTTTACAAATTGAGTATGCTTCAAATGCCAGATGTCAGACTCATTTCAGCTTTTCATTTAGTAGAATTCTCTGCACACTATTGAGGGAAATGATCGTCTTTCGAGACCCTGAGGGGATGCACTGAACCAAAGTGAATGAATGGAGTGTGAGGGTACTGTATCTGTGTTGAGCTGTCTGCTTGAAGAAGGTATTTGTATGTATGCATGTTTCGGTAACGTCTGTGGTTGCAAGTGTGCATGTGAGATTGTGTGTGTGTGTGTGTGTTAGACAACCCCAGTCTGATATAAGTAGGGTCCCCTGCTATTGCTCATGATAAAATTAGTGTTTTCGTTCTGAGAGCATAAATATAATTAGTCTGACTAGAATGGACACTCCTGATGGATTCATTGATTGGAAACTTTTGAATTAGAATTTTTTTCTCTCCACGTTTTAAAACTCATCAATGTGTGTTTCCACTATTTAAATGCAACAGTGTAATATCCTAAAGCACTACAAAATGAGTGGGATTCATTATATAAGATTATGAGAAATGTAGTACATTTTCTGTTCTAGTGGATGGATATATACAGTACCAGTCAAAAGTTTGGACACACCTACTCATTCCAGGATTTTTCTTTATTTTTATGTGTTATTTCATAGTTGTGATGTCTTCACTATTATTCTACAATGTAGAAAATAGTAAAATAAAGAAAAACCCTTGAATGAGTAGGTGTGTCCAAACTTTTAACTGGTACTATATGTCTGAGAGCATGACTAGAGCCTAGCTGCACTGCACAGGACAGACAGAGACATCAGCTGACAAGGGCTTGACCTGCTTGGGCCACAGTTTGACACACGCATGCGCACGCACACACGCACACGCACACGCACACACATACGCACACACACACAGGCACACACATACGCACACACACACAGGCACACACACACACACACACACACTTGGGCCACAGTTTTGACTCACTGACCTGAGCTCTGCATCAGAGAGACTGTCTGCCCGTTCAGTAAGATTGTGTAGTACTGAAAGGACAGTGGCTGCACAACTAGTAAGATTGTGTACTGGCAGGACAGTAAGATTGTGTACTTGGAGGACAGTAAGGTTGTGTACTGGGAGGACAGTGGGTGATTCACTAAGACAGACATGGTGCAGTTCCCAGTGAACACTGTTGATCTGTTGAGCTGCACCGTGTCTGTTTCCTGTATATCTAATGTGCTCAAACCACTGGAACTTCGAGTATCCTCAGAGCTTGTGTGTGTGTGTGTGTGTGTGTGTGTGTGTGTGTGTGTGTGTGTGTGTGTGTGTGTGTGTGTGTGTGTGTGTGTGTGTGTGTGTGTGTGTGTGTGTGTGTGTGTGTGTGTGTGTGTGTGTGTGTGTGTGTGTGTGCATGTCCCATTTCCTCTTCTGTAAGAAGCCTAGGACACTGACTTAAAGGCCCAGTGCAGATGTTTTTATATCAATATAAAATCCTTTCTGGGTAACGAATAAGTACCTTACTGTGATTTTTTCTAATCAAAATGGTTAAAATAAATACAAAATTGCCTTCTTATCGAAGAGAAATTTCTCAAACAAGAATTTTGCTAGGACGGTCTGAGTGGTTTCAACTAATTTACCGCCTGGTACCCACCAAAACAGGCAACAATTTCAGGATGGTCTTTTCATCATTTGTACAATTTAACAGTATTATTCCAACCTCATAGTGTGGAAATACACTCAGTGGCCAGTTTATTAGGTACACCACGAAAACGGATCGCTCCTACAGACAGTGAGTCACGTGGCCGTGGCTTGCTATATAAGACAGGCATCCAGGCATTCAGTTACTGTTCGATTGGATGTTAGAATGGGAAAAACAAGTGACCTAAGCGACTTTGAGTGTGGTATGATTGTCGGTGTCAGGCGTGCCGGATCCAGTATCTCAGAAACCCCGCCCCCCCTTGGACTTTTTACGCACGAGAGTGTCTAGGGTTTACCGAGAATGGTGAGACAAACAAAAAACATCCAGTCAGAGGCAGTCCTGTGGGCGAAAACATTGATGAGAGGTCGAAGGAGAATGGCAAGAATCGTGCAAGCTAACAGGCGGGCCACAAACAGACAACGGTGTCCACACCTATCAGCTAAAAACAAGAAGAAGCGGCTCCAGTGAAAACGCGATCACCAACACTGTACAACTGAGGAGTGGAAAAACATTGCCTGGTCCAATGAATCGTGGTTGCTGTTGTCCGGATTTGAACACATCCTGTCTGGTAGAGGCTGGTGGTGTACTGGTGTCCGGCTTTGGACACATCCTGTCTGGTACAGGCTGGTGGTGTACTGGTGTCCGGCTTTGGACACATCCTGTCTGGTACAGGCTGGTGGTGTACTGGTGTCCGGCTTTGGACACATCCTGTCTGGTACAGGCTGGTGGTGTACTGGTGTCCGGCTTTGGACACATCCTGTCTGGTACAGGCTGGTGGTGTACTGGTGTCCGGCTTTGGACACATCCTGTCTGGTACAGGCTGGTGGTGTACTGGTGTCCGGCTTTGGACACATCCTGTCTGGTACAGGCTGGCGGTGTACTGGTGTCCGGCTTTGGACACATCCTGTCTGGTACAGGCTGGTGGTGTACTGGTGTCCGGCTTTGGACACATCCTGTCTGGTACAGGCTGGTGGTGTACTGGTGTCCGGCTTTGGACACATCCTGTCTGGTACAGGCTGGTGGTGTACTGGTGTCTGGATTTGGACACATCCTGTCTGGTACAGGCTGGTGGTGTACTGGTGTCCGGCTTTGGACACATCCTGTCTGGTACAGGCTGGTGGTGTACTGGTGTCCGGCTTTGGACACATCCTGTCTGGTACAGGCTGGTGGTGTACTGGTGTCCGGCTTTGGACACATCCTGTCTGGTACAGGCTGGCGGTGTACTGGTGTCCGGCTTTGGACACATCCTGTCTGGTACAGGCTGGCGGTGTACTGGTGTCCGGCTTTGGACACATCCTGTCTGGTACAGGCTGGTGGTGTACTGGTGTCCGGCTTTGGACACATCCTGTCTGGTACAGGCTGGCGGTGTACTGGTGTCCGGCTTTGGACACATCATGTCTGGTACAGGCTGGTGGTGTACTGGTGTCTGGATTTGGACACATCCTGTCTGGTACAGGCTGGTGGTGTACTGGTGTCTGGATTTGGACACATCCTGTCTGGTACAGGCTGGTGGTGTACTGGTGTCCGGCTTTGGACACATCCTGTCTGGTACAGGCTGGTGGTGTACTGGTGTCCGGCTTTGGACACATCCTGTCTGGTACAGGCTGGTGGTGTACTGGTGTCCGGCTTTGGACACATCCTGTCTGGTACAGGCTGGTGGTGTACTGGTGTCTGGATTTGGACACATCCTGTCTGGTACAGGCTGGTGGTGTACTGGTGTCTGGATTTGGACACATCCTGTCTGGTACAGGCTGGTGGTGTACTGGTGTCCGGCTTTGGACACATCCTGTCTGGTACAGGCTGGTGGTGTACTGGTGTCCGGCTTTGGACACATCCTGTCTGGTACAGGCTGGCGGTGTACTGGTGTCCGGCTTTGGACACATCCTGTCTGGTACAGGCTGGTGGTGTACTGGTGTCTGGATTTGGACACATCCTGTCTGGTACAGGCTGGCGGTGTACTGGTGTCCGGCTTTGGACACATCCTGTCTGGTACAGGCTGGCGGTGTACTGGTGTCTGGATTTGGACACATCCTGTCTGGTACAGGCTGGTGGTGTACTGGTGTCCGGCTTTGGACACATCCTGTCTGGTACAGGCTGGCGGTGTACTGGTGTCCGGCTTTGGACACATCCTGTCTGGTACAGGCTGGTGGTGTACTGGTGTCTGGATTTGGACACATCCTGTCTGGTACAGGCTGGTGGTGTACTGGTGTCTGGATTTGGACACATCCTGTCTGGTACAGGCTGGTGGTGTACTGGTGTCTGGATTTGGACACATCCTGTCTGGTACAGGCTGGTGGTGTACTGGTGTCTGGATTTGGACACATCCTGTCTGGTACAGGCTGGTGGTGTAATGGTGTGGGGAATGTTTTCTGGCACACGTTAGGTCCCTTGATACCAATTGAGCAACGAGTGGTACTAAATGGGTGTACCTAATAAACTGGAATTGTATAAATAAAACACAGGCTAATCCTTTTTTGGACTAGCCTCAGGATATTGTAAATCCTATCCATGTAATGTGTTCTAACCACTGAAACCTCCAGTTGTTGTGCATCAGTATGTTGGTTTTTGTATGTGTATGTTTTATTTTGTATTGTTTGAAGAAGAAAAAAGTATTATATTTAAAAATGAATCCTTACAGTATAGGTGTGTGAATGCGTACAAGCAAGTGTGTGATTGAGAAAGCGTGCGTGCGTGAGCACTCTACGCTAGGCTGCATTGTAATCTGGAAACTGGTATGATGTATCCTATCTCTGTGCCCTCTCAAGAGCATTGAAGTCAACCACAATAAATCGTGTTGTGCGGGAGTTCTTTATATTTTTCTACATAGTGCATCATCCACCATGACTCTCCACCTCTCTGCATCTCTTTTTGGGGTCAGGTATTCACAGCAAAATGCATATTATGATCTGGAGATGTGTAGTCTACTGATCCTGTGGGGCGGAAGGAAAGGGTCTTTGCGAGGGATTGGCATGAGCCTAGGTTGTTTGCCTAAGCGGGCCTAATTTTGTTTTTGTTTTGTGTGTGTTTTCTTTGAGCCTCAATTATTTGTGGGTTTGGTGCTGTGGGCACATACACAGGGAGACAAGACACATAAATTGCAGACTGCACCTTTAACTTGACTGTTGCTGCTGCATTTTGTGTTTTGTTCGTGATTAACCCCTCCCTCCCCAGTAAAATGTGTAATTTGAACCCTACAGAAACCAACACCTGCAGGAGATGTCAGAGTGACTCAGGTAGTTAACCTCCCTCCCTCCATCCCTCGCTCCCTCCATCTTTCTCTGGCTCCAGCATCTGACCGTTTGTCATTACGCTCATCCCTCCATCACCACCTCTCCATCTGAATGTTCTGTATGCCCACAGAGGCCAAATCAAACTCGCACTGTGAGAAAACCTGAACAGTTGCGTTTCAGTAAACAAATAAATGTGATTATTTACCCTGAGACGGTTTTTCCCCAGCAGTGCGCTTTTGATTGAATCTGCCTCAGAGTCTTGGAGAGAGATTATAAACCCATTGGATGTGCTTCTGGTTGGGCAGAGGCTAGCAGAGTGGAGTGGAGGGGGGATCATTGGCTGGGAAGGATACAATTGGCTGCTAAATGGGTTCCATAACGGTTTTGCAGAAGCATGACTTTGAATGCATCCCAAATGGCACCCTATTCCCTATATTTATGGAATGATCTAGGGAATAGGGTGCCATTTGGGATCCACCCTTTTGATTTCAGGAGGATTTGATATCCTCTCTCCATATTTTGCATACATTATTCTGCCCACATAACACAGCATACTGTCTGGAGCTTGTATAGATAGACCTTATGATTTTATAGAAATATATTTTTTTTGTCTCTTGTCACACATTGTATGTGAATAGGCGTCCAATGTGCGGTTTTCATGTTCTGAGAACGTGTACTGTCTCATATATGTGTACAGTGTGTACTACCTCGATCTGTAATGTGTGTGAGCTGGTCTGCATGTGTTTCTGTATCAGAGTAATGTGGGCTGCACAATCAAACAGTCATTTAGGCTAGTCTGTGACGTCACTGCTTACCACATTCATCCAAACTGTACGTTCAGTGGAAATGTGTGGTCTGATCTTTTAAACTTGCTGTTTATTATGTAGCAGTGCTGCGATATCGCAGTGTCAACAACAGAGAAAGATACGCTACTTGTGGACACCTGCTCGTTGAACATTTTATTCCAAAATCATGGGCATTAATATGGATATGGTCCCCCCTTTGCTGCTATAACAGCCTCCACTCTTCTGGGAAGGCTTTCCACTAGATGTTGGAACATTGCTGCGGGGACTTGCTTCCATTCAGCCAGAAGAGCATTAGTGAGGTCGGGCACTGATGTTGGGAGATTCGGCCTAGCTCGCCGTCTGCGTTCCAATTCATCCCAAAAGTGTTCGATGGGGTTGAGGTCAGGGCTCTGTTCAGGGCAGTCAAGTTCTTCCACACCGATCTCAACAAACCATTTCTGTATGGACCTCGCTTTGTGTACAGGGGCGTTGTCATGTTGAAACAGGAAAGGACCTTCCCCAAACTGCTGCCACAAAGTTGGAAGCACAGAATCATCTAGAATGTAATTGTATGCTGTAGTGTTAAGATTTCCCTTCACTGGGGCCTAGCCCGAACCATGAAAAACAGCCCCAGACCATTATTCCTTCTCCACCAAACGTTACAGCTGGGGCTATGCATTTGGGCAGGTAGCGTTCTTCTGGGCATCCGCCAAACACAGATTAGTCCGTCGTACTGCCAGATGGTGAAGTGTGATTCATCACTCCAGAGAAGGCGAGCTTTACACCACTCCAGCCTACTCTTGGCATTGCGCATGGTGATCTTAGGCTTGTGTGCAGCTACTCGGCCATGGAAACCCATTTCATGAGACTCCCGACGAACAGTTCTTGTGCTGACGTTGCTTCCAGAGACAGTTTGGAACTCAGTAGGGAGTGTTGCAAACAAGGACATACAATTTTTATGTTCTATGCACTTCAGCAGTTGGCGGCCAAGTTCTGTGAGCTTGTGAGGCCTACTACTTCGTGGCTGAGCCGTTGTTGATCCTAGACGTTTCCACTTCACAATAACAGCACTTACAGTTGACCAGGACAGCTCTAACATGGCAGAAATTTTACAAACTGACTTATTGGAAAGGTGGCATCCTATGACGGTGCCATGTTGGGGCCATTCTACTGCCAATGTTTGTCTATGGAGATTGCATGGCTGTGTGCACTTGTCACCAACGGTGTGGCTGAAATAGCAGAATCCAGTAATTTGAAGGAGTGTCCACATACTTTTGTCATGGCTGTACCTTTCAGTGTGGAAGAGGATATTCCCTGGAGACAGTCTCACCTCCACTAGCTAAAACATCTGAGTCATCCAGCCTGTGTGAACTGCATGAAGTGTAACCCGGGAAACAGGCTGCTGTGCCCCCATTAACTAATGATAGAGGGCAAGTCCTCATGTACAAGGAAGCTCCCAATGCTAATTACTGTAGAGCTGAGAGAGAGAGAGTTAGGGAGGGAGAGCGTTATGGAGGGAGAGTTAGGGAGCGGGAGAGTTAGAGAAGGGATTACTTAATCCCTGCTATTACTACTACTATACTATTGCTGCTACTACTACTACTGCTACTACTACCACTGCTACAACTACCACTACTGCTGCTACTACTGCTGCTACTACTACCACTACTGCTACTACTACCACTACTGCTGCTACTACTACCACTACTGCTGCTACTACTACCTCTACAACTGCTACTACTGCTGCTACTACTACCACTACTGCTGCTAATACTACAACTACTACTGCTACTACTACTACCACTACTACTGCTACTACTGCTACTGCTGCTACCACTACTACTACCACTACTGCTGCTACTACTACTACTACTACTGCTGCTACTACTACCACTACTGCTGCTACTACTACCTCTACAACTGATACTACTGCTGCTACTACTACCACTACTGCTGCTACTACTACTACTACTGCTGCTACTACTACCACTACTGCTGCTACTACTACCTCTACAACTGATACTACTGCTGCTACTACTACCACTACTGCTGCTAATACTACAACTACTACTGCTGCTACCACTACTACTACTACTACTACCACTACTACTACTACTACTGCTGCTACTACTACCACTACTGCTGCTACTACTACCTCTACAACTGATACTACTGCTGCTACTACTACCACTACTGCTGCTAATACTACAACTACTACTACTACTACTATCACAACTGCTGCTACTACTACTGCTAATACTACTACTACCACTTCTACTGCTACTACTACTACTACTGCTGCTGCTACTACTACTACTACTACTGCTACTACTACTACTGCTGCTGCTACTACTACTACTGCTGCTGCTACTACTACTACCACTACTGCTGCTACTACTACTACCACTACTACTGCTACTACTACTACTGCTGCTGCTACTACAACCACTGCTGCTGCTACTACAACCACTACTGCTGCTACTACTACCACTACTGCTGCTACTACTACCACTACTGCTGCTACTACTACCACTACTACTGCTACTACTACTACTGCTGCTGCTACTACTACCACTGCTGCTGCTACTACTACCACTGCTGCTGCTACTACTACCACTACTGCTGCTGCTACTACTACTACTACTACTACTACCACAACTGCTACTACTACCACTACTACTACCACTACTACTGCTACTACTGCTACTGCTGCTACCACTACTACTACTACTACCACTAATGCTGCTACTACTACCACAACTGCTGCTACTACTACTGCTAATACTACTACTACCACTACTACTACTACTACTACTACTGCTAATACTACTACTACCACTTCTACTGCTACTACTACTACTGCTGCTACTACTACTACTACTACTACTACCACTACTACTACTGCTACTGCTGCTACTACTACTACTGCTGCTGCTACTACAACCACTACTGCTGCTACTACTACCCCTACTGCTGCTACTACTACCACTACTGCTGCTACTACTACCACTATTGCTGCTACTACTAACACTACTGCTGCTTCTACTACTGCTACCACTACTGCTGCTACTACTACCACTATTGCTGCTACTACTACCACTACTGCTGCTACTACTACCTCTACAACTGATACTACTACTGCTACTACTATACTACTGCTACTGTTACTACTACTGATAATACTACTACTACTACTACTATGACTTCTGCTACTTCTACTACTACTGATAATAATACTACTACTACTGATACTACTACTACTACCACCACTAGTCATTTTGAACTGACCTGTTCCGATCACCCATAGCCATATGTCTGCAGCATTATCTCAGGAAAAAGGCAGATATTCTTAGAAGGGGAGCCATGCACAGGAGGGTTTACAGAGAGGGCTTAGAAGTCTACTTAATCTGCTTACTGCTTACTGACTCACTCGCTGGCAGAGAGCAGCTACAGTACTACAGCAGACTGGGACTGAGAAGGGTAAAGTTGCTCCTAGACGCTGATCTTTGAGTCATTTTGCATTTCCCCCGCTAATGGTAGGATCGGGGAAGGGGATGCTGATTCTAGATCTGTACCTTGTGGAAAAATCACCCCGGAACAGACTGGGGCGAGTGGAGAGGGGTTCTGGGATGGACAGGGGATAGCCTGGTGGAACCAGTCTGATTGCTGCTTTCACCATTCTGTTTTCTGTTGGTAATGTCACTTTCTAGACTAACCACAATGGAAATAAGTCACTGACATGTTTATGTATCTAATACAATCAACTAATCAAACCAGCTTCGTTATTGAAGAGAGGTGCAGTGGAACAATATATATCTGAGGCTTTCAACTTCTTCTTTTCACCCCCGACTCTCTCTCTCTCTCACCCTCTCTTTCTCTCTCTCTCTCTCACCCTCTCTTTCTCTCTCTCTCCCTCTTTCTCCATCTCTCTCCCCTCTCTCTCACCCTCTCTTTCTCTCTCTCTCCATCACTCTCTCTCTCTCCCTCTTTCTACATCTCTCTCCCCTCTCTCTCTCATGCTCTCTTTCTCTCTCTCTCTCTCTCTCTCTCTCTCTCTCTCTGGCCTATACTGTGTTTGAGCTGAGCCCTGTGTTGTTTGTGCGGGGGTATTTCCCAGTTTCAAATGGCACCCTATATAGTGCACTTTGTTTGACCAGAGCACCATGGGAGGCTCTGGTCATAATGGGGAAAGGGTCCATTTGGGACACAGCCTGGGTGTAAATAGCTGGTCTTGCAACAGGCTGGGTGTGCGGAGGGAGGACGGAGGTGGTGATTTAGTGGGGAGATAAGCTCTCTGTAATGGCAGGGTGGAATAATTCCCCGTCAAATAGGAGGGCTGAGTCTCTCCTCCCTCAAGCTCTGAAATTCTGTCTGCTTAGAGATTGGCTTGGTGTATCTCACTCTGCTCTGTGCTGTTCTTCTCCTTTCTCTTCTCTCCCCTTCTCTCTCCTCTCCCCTATTCGTTGCTCAATTGCTGTTCGATCTCAAACTCCTTTTGAGCTTATTTTCTGTGTTAAGAGGTTCGACCTCGATAACACTTCTAATGTACATCATACACATGTCATAACGATGTTTTCCTGTCTGGTGCAGCAGACAGTTACCTCTCATAACAATGTTTGCCTGTCTGGTGCAGCAAACAGTTACCTGTCTCATAATGATGTTTGCCTGCCTGGTGCAGCAGACAGGTAACTGTCTCATAATGATGTTTGCCTGCCTGGTGCAGCAGAATGTAACCTGTCTCATAATGATGTTTGCCTGCCTGGTGCAGCAGACAGTTACCTGTCTCATAATGATGTTTGCCTGCCTGGTGCAGCAGACAGATACCTGTCTCATAATGATGTTTGCCTGCCTGGTGCAGCAGACAGTTACCTGTCTCATAATGATGTTTGCCTGCCTGGTGCAGCAGACAGTTACCTGTCTCATAATGATGTTTGCCTGCCTGGCGCAGCAGACAGATACCTGTCTCATAATGATGTTTGCCTGCCTGGTGCAGCAGACAGTTACCTGTCTCATAATGATGTTTGCCTGCCTGGTGCAGCAGACTGTAACCCGTCTCATAATGATGTTTGCCTGCCTGGTGCAGCAGACTGTAACCTGTCTCATAATGATGTTTGCCTGCCTCTCTCTCTCTGTATCTCTTTCTCCCTCTGTCTCTGTCTCTCTCACGATCTCTCTCTCTCTCTGTGTTTCACCCATCCTCTTCAGAGAGCCAGGGATGTCTCTTCTAGAGGGATCAGAGCCGATGTACTGCACTGTGATTCATTCAGTCAATGAGATCTATACTGGCTGACAGGAAGCAACAGACAGGCTAGCTTTACTGTGTTAGGGTTCCTCCATGTGGCAGGAGGCAGAACTGCAATCCAACTTGAAGAGGGAGAAGCAACACTCAAATATACTGGGCAGAACAAAACAGGAACATCGTTGATTAATCAATTGAGATATTTTGTATCATGTTTTTCACTTTCAGAGAGTCCAAAGTAGTCAGGAAAACAATATCATAGGTTTGGTAATAGAGACTGGCTTACTTCAAACTGACATACTGGAGACTGTCATAGCAGACCGACAGACTGGAGTATAGACCGACCTGTGTGTGTGCGTGTGTCCTACAGCGTTATCAGACTGACACGAGTGTGTGTGTTTCTTTCCTGTAGCCCTGCTGTCATCGTGGTGCGAGGAGCTGGGTCGCCTCCTGCTGTTGCGTCACCAGAAGAGCAGACAGAATGAGCCTCCGCAGGGCAAAGTCCCCATGCAGCCCAACATGAACACCATGAAACCCCCTGGAGGACTCTCACACGGGTCAGTGTGTGTCTGTCAGAGTGACTGATGTACAGTGTTTTGCCAGCTTGTGGGTTGTCTACTTTACTGTCCCATGTTTTCTGTTTGACACATAGAGATACATTGTCATATTCAGAACTACAAGTGTGAACACATTTCATGTAAACACACGTTCTCTCATTGGTTCTCTGGTTTAAACTGGATCGATCATGTTAACTTAAACAATGTTGAGCTGAAACTATTTGATACGCAGCTAGATGCATGGGCTCCGATATGATACAGGAATGCTAGGTTTTAGTTTGAAACGATTCGGTGCGATTCAGTTTGATAGGGGGAACAAATTGATGCGGTTCGATTCGATGCGCAAACATTCATTTTCCATTTTAAATTCATATCTGCTGCTGATGGGAGCTCAGGAGCTGGGCCTCTCTGAGCTGGGCCTCTCTGAGCTGGGCCTCTCTGAGCTGGGCCTCTCTGAGCTGGACCTGTCTGAGATGACTTCTCTAAGCTGACGTGTGTGTGTGTGTGTGTGTGTGTGTGTGTGTGTGTGTGTGTGTGTGTGTGTGTGTGTGTGTGTGTGTGTGTGCGTGCATGTCAATTACAATTGTGTGTGTAGGCCAGTGGAGGCTAGTGGGAGGAGCAATAGGAGGACGGGCTCATTGTAATGGCTGGAATGGAATAAATGGAACGGTATCGAACTGATCAAACATATGAAAACCACATTTGACTTCGTTCCAAATATTCCATTCCAGCCATTATGAGCCCGTCCTCCTATAGCCCCTCCCACCAGCCTCTACTGGTGTAGGCACTTGAACTGAGCCATTGGGCATCTACCACCCCACTATCAGATTAGGGGTGAGGGAAATGTATGCTTTTTGTCCCCTCCTTTTTATCTGTAATCACCCACTGATTAACTTGTCAAATTAAATCTGAGTGATTGAAAACCCCAATCAGCAGTTGGCTGTGAGATCAAATGTTATTTGCCACATGCGCCGAATACCGCAGGGTGTAGAACTTACTTACAAGCCCTTAACCAACAATGAAGTTCAAGAAATATAGTTAATAAAATATTTACTAAATAAACTAAAGTAGAACATTTAATACAAAGTAACACAATAAAATAACAATAACGAGGCTATATACAGGGGGTACCGGTACCGAGTCAATGGGTGGGGGTACAGGTTAGTTGAGGTCATTTGTACATGTAGGTAGGGGTAAAGTGACTATGCATAGATAATAAACAGCGAGTAGCAGCAGTGTAAAAACAAAGAGGGGGGGGTTGTCAATGTAAATAGTCCGAGTGGCCATAAGATTAATTGTTCAGCAGTCTTATGGCTTGGGGGTAGAAGCTTTTAAGGAGCCTTTTGGACCTAGACTTGGCGCTCCGGTACCGCTTGCCGTGCGCTAGCAGAGATAACAGTCCATGACTTAGGTGACTAAGTCTTTGACAATTTTTTGGGCTTTCCTCTGACACCGCCTAGTGTATAGGTCCTGGATGGCAGGAAGTTTGGCCCCAGTGAGATACTGGGCTGTACGCACTACCCTCTGTAGCGCCTTACGGTCAGATGCTGAGCAGTTGCCAACCCAGGTGGTGATGCAACCGGACAGCATGCTCTCAATGGTGCAGCTGTAGAACTTTTGAAGATCTGGGTACCCATTTCTCCCTCAGTCTCCTGAGGGGGAAAAGGTGTTGTCATGCCCTCTTCACAACTATCTTGGTGTGTTTGGACCATGATAGTTTGTTGGTGATGTGGACACCAAGGAACTTGAAACTCTCGACCCACTCCACTACAGCCCTGTCGATGTGAATGGGGGACTGTTCGGCCCGCCTTTTTCTGTAGTCGACGATCAGCTCCTTTGTCTTGCTCACGTTGAGGGAGAGGTTGTTGTCCTGGCACCACACTGTCAGGTCTCTGACCTCCCTATAGGCTGTCTCATTGTTGTCGGTGCGTCCATTCTGGCAGGCTACACAACTCTGGTGGAACACAATTTTCTACAGTGCATTTGGTAACATTGACCCTGCAAATTACATTGGTTGTCACTCAACTAATAAAGCCTATGATTTGACATTGCGAAAGCCATTTTACAAGCATCTAAATGCTGAAGGTGCCAGATGTACGGATAGCCTATTAGAACAGGGAAAAGCCTACCTCTCTTTTGCGCGAGCAGCTTTGTCTCCCGCACTGTGCACACAGTTGTTATCTGACAGTCATACGCAGTTTAATGCATAAAAGTTGTACAGGCTACTGAACTGAAGGAGAGGACGCATCAATTCAGTCACAACAGATAAGAGGTATTTTTAGAATAAAACAAACTGAGTAACAAACATTAGTGAACTGCCGATTAGTAAAGTTTGAATCGGTTTTCTGACTGATGCATACTTCATTTGGATCGGTTTGGCCTCCCACGGACCGATGCACTCTTATCTTAAACATTTGAATCGGGGACCGATGCTTATCTGTGAATCGTTTCATCCCTACTAACAGTACCAGTCCAAAGTTTGGACACACCTACTCATTCAAGGGTCTTAATTTATTTTTACTATTTTCTACATTGTACAATAATAGTGAAGACATCAAAGCTATGAAATAACACATATGGAATCATGTAGTAACCAAAGAAGGGTTAAGCAAATCAAATATATTTTATGTTTGAGATTCTTCAAAGTAGCCACCCTTTGCCTTGATAACAGCTTTGCACACTCTTGGCATTCTCTCAACCAGCTTCACCTGGAATGCAGTCTTGTTGAGCACTTGTTGGCTGCTTTTCCTTCACTCTGCGGACCCAACTCATCCCAAACCATCTCAATTGGGATGAGGTCAGGTGATTGTGGAGGCCAGGTCATCTGATACAGCACTCCAGCACTCTCCTTCTTGGTCAAATAGCCCTTACACAGCCTGGAGGTGTGTTGGGTCATTGTCCTGTTGAAAAACGGATGATAGTCCGCTCAAACCAGATGGGATGGCGTATCGCTGCAGAATGCCGTGGTAGCCATGCTGGTTAAGTGTGCCTTGAATTCTAAATAAATCACAGACAGGGTCACCAGCAAAGCCCCCCCACACCATCACACCTCCTCAATGCTTCACGGTGGGAACCACACATGCGGAGATCATCCATTCACCTACTCTGTGTCTCACAAAGACACGGCGGTTGGAAACAAAAATCTCATATTTGGACAGATTTCTACCGGTCTAATGTCCATTGCTCATGTTTCTATGCCCAAGAAAGTCTCTTCTTATTATTGGTGTCCTTTAGTAGTGGTTTCTTTGCATTAATTCGACCATGAAGGCCTGATTCACACAGTCTCCTCTGAACAGTTGATGTTGAGATGTGTCTGTTACTTGGGCTGCAATTTCTGAGGCTGGTAACTCTAATGAACTTATCCTCTGCAGCAGAGGTAACTCTGGGTCTTCCTTTCCTGTGGAGGTCCTCATGAGAGCCAGTTTCATCATGGCGCTTGATGGTTTTTGTGACTGCACTTGAAGAAACGTTCAAAGTTCTTGACATTTTCCTTATTGACTGACCTTCATGTTTTAAAGTAATGATGGGCTGTCGATTCTCTTCGCTTATTTGAGCTGTTCTTGCCATAATATGGACTTGGTCTTTTACCAAATAGAGCTATATTCTGTATACCAACCCTACCTTGTCACAACACATCTGATTGTCTCAAACGCATTAAGAAGGAAAGAAATTCCACAAAATAGTACAAATAAAGAAAAACCATTGAATGAATAAGTGTCCGAACTTTTGACTGGTACTGTATGTTGCATTTAACCTGCTCTCTAAGCTAGACCTTTTCTCTCCTCAAATAAATGAATAAATACATGTATGTTTTTCTCTTCATGAAAGTGAGCCAAGGCAAGCTTAGCAGAGTTATCTTGAAGGAGAGGGACTCGCACACGCACGCACGCACGCACGCACGCACACAGACAGAGAAAGAGAGAGTGGGCTGTTAAGTTAAGAAATATGGCTCCGATTCCAAACCTCTGTCTGATTGGCTGCCAGAATTGTGCTCTGTGCCTAGCATCTTGGAAAGTGTTCTACCAACTTGAAGAGACGTTGTATATCTGGTCCCTTCCAACACCAGAGGTGTGTGTGTGTGTGTGTGTGTGTGTGTGTGTGTGTGTGTGTGTGTGTGTGTGTGTGTGTGTGTGTGTGTGTGTGTGTGTGTGTGTGTGTGTGTGTGTGTGTGTGTGTGTGTGTGTGTGTGTGTGTGTGAGAACACATTCCTCTCCATAAACGTTACTTCCCTGTTACATCACGGTGTTTCTCCCTGTAGAGTTTAGATTGTTTATTCATAATGTTCTAGTTAGTCATATTCTAGCCTTGGATTTGTTTGGAGTTTTAATGCCAAATATTCCAAATTACATATACGTGGCCAAATGTTTCCAAGAATTCTGAGAACATTTCACATTTCTGGGCGGATATGCAATCTTCTGTTGTGTTACATACATGGCCAAATGAAAGCCATGGCTGTCACGTTAGTGTATCTGCCCTGCGGTGATGACAGGGTCTGTCCTGTCCTGTCATGTCCTGTCATGTCCTGTCATGTCCTGTCCTGTCCTGTCCTGTCTGTCTGTCTGTCTGTCTGTCTGTCTGTCTGTCTGTCTGTGTGTCTGTGTGTCTGTGTGTCTGTGTGTCTGTGTGTCTGTGTGTCTGTGTGTCTGTGTGTCTGTGTGTTCTGCAGTGATGGGTTAATATGTGTGTTTGTATTTGGACTGTAGTGATGGGTCATTTACCTACGACTCGGTTCCATGGCAACAGAACAACAACCAGCCCCCAGGGTCATTGTCTGTGGTTACCACCGTGTGGGGTGTGACCAACACGTCACAGAGTCAGGTGAGACACAACACATACACAAACTTCAGTACACACTACACACTACGATGTTTAGACACACAACACACCTTTGTATTTCAGTCAAGTAATTGAGGTACCTGATGAAGACAGACCCTAAATCCCAAATCCCCCAGGCACATTTATTCAGAATTCTGATGTCGGTCAAAATATGGTTCGCTGTGTGTGTATCACCCAAGCTAGGCCTATATCTAAGATAAGGGTTGCCATAACCCTGTTTGCTGTGTCTAACCAAAAAGCTTTATCAAGGATGCCTTCTTCCCCCAGGTGTTGGCCAACAGCTCCAGCCATATGAACCCAGGAGGTAACCCCATGGGTCAGGGTATGTCTGGGGGTCCGGCAGGCCTCAACTCCCCCCAGTTCTCCAGCCAGCAGCAGCAGTTCCCGGCCAAGGGAGGCCAGGGCTACATGCAGCAGGGGATGTATGGCAGGCAGGGATATCCCAGTGGAGGGGGCTACAGCGGGAGGTAAGAGGCCATGCACAGACATGTGTGATGTTAACCTTCTGTTTATCGTTCTTCTCTATGCTTTTCTTACCTTTTCACACATGCAGTACACAGCTCTAATTCATGTTGTTTCCATGATCTAGTTACCCAGGTGGTCCTAACACTCCCCCAGGGGGGATGGGCATGCCCCAACACTCCCGCCAGCCTGGCGACTTCACCCAACCAGCCGCTGCCGCTGCTGCTGCCGCTGTCGCTGCGGCCGCTGCTACGGCAACCGCCACGGCAACCGCTACCGTGGCAGCCATGCAGCAAGAGACCCAGAACAAAGAGATGAACCAGTATGGACAGGTACGGACACACACACACAGACACTGTTATCATAACAGGCACACACATACACTACACACACCATTACCATAATACTAAAAGTTAGAAACAACTTCAGTTATTTACTTATAATGTCCTGTTTTGCGCCTGCAGCAAATCAGGTATTACTACATACACACTAATAACACCTGCAGCTTCCTACCTAACTGTCTCTTCATCCTGTCTTCCTCCTTCCAGATGTGTTCCTCCTTCCAGATGGGCCCAACTCAGGCCTACAACAACCAGTTCATGAACCAGCCCGGCCCCAGAGGGCCCCCTGGAGGCATGAACCCAGGCAGCATGGGCCAGGCCATGAACAACCCCAGCATGGGTGGGCCTCCCATGGGCATGAACCAAACTCGAGCCCCAGCCATGGGGCCTTTTGGGGCTCACGGCCAGAGGATGTCCCAGCAGGGCTACGGAGGACCTGGAGGCCCCAGACAGGCCATGCCTATGCAGGGAATGAAGAGGCCCTATCCTGGAGAGGTGAGTTGGATTGTGTGTGTGTGTGTGTGTGTGTGTGTGTGTGTGTGTGTGTGTGTGTGTGTGTGTGTGTGTGTGTGTGTGTGTGTGTGTGAGGGGGGGGGGGGGGGGGGGGGCATTTTCTCTTTCAGTATAATATGATCATAGTACATCCTTGCATGCCTTTCTCCAGTAGGTCAATTTCCTTTATTTTTGTTTTAAAACCAATGCCTCCTCACTTAAAACAGTTTTTTATTTTCATTAAGTTATTGATTGATTCTCCCCCCCCCCCCCCCCCCTCTCTCGCTCTCTCTTCCTTACAGCCAAACTACGGGGGTCAGCAGTATGGTCCTAATGGTCAGTTCCCTCCCCAGCAGAGTCAGTACCCCACCTCTAACCCCTGCAGGCCGATGCCCTCTCCGAACTACTCAGGCCAGAGGATGCCTGGGGTGCAGGGGCCAGGCCAGTACCACCCGCAAGGCATGCCCATGGGACAGTACTATAAGGTTAGAAATCCTTCACAGTAACACTCCCTATCTACCTGTAAGACCTCCCTCACAGTAACACTCCCTATCTACCTGTAAGACCTCCTTCACAGTAACACTCCCTATCACCCTGTAAGACCTCCCTCACAGTAACACTCCCTATCTACCTGTAAGACCTCCCTCACAGTAACATTCCCTATCACCCTGTAAGACCTCCCTCACAGTAACACTCCCTATCTACCTGTAAGACCTCCTTCACAGTAACACTCCCTATCTACCTATAAGACCTCCCTCACAGTAACACTCCCTATCACCCTGTAAGACCTCCCTCACAGTAACACTCCCTATCTACCTGTAAGACCTCCTTCACAGTAACACTCCCTATCTACCTATAAGACCTCCCTCACAGTAACACTCCCTATCACCCTGTAAGACCTCTTTCACAGTAACACTCCCTATCTACCTGTAAGACCTCTTTCACAGTAACACTCCCTCTCTACCTGTAAGCTCTAGACCTCCCTCACAGTAACACTCCGTATCTACCTGTAAGACCTCCTTCACAGTAACACTCCCTATCTACCTGTAAGACCTCCTTCACAGTAACACTCCCTATCACCCTGTAAGACCTCCCTCACAGTAACACTCCCTCTCTACCTGTAAGACCTCCTTCACAGTAACACTCCCTATCTACCTGTAAGACGTCCCTCACAGTAACACTCCCTCTCTACCTGTAAGACCTCTCTCACAGTAACACTCCCTCTCTACCTGTAAGACCTCCCTCACAGTAACAGTCCCTCTCTACCTGTAAGACCTCCCTCACAGTATCACTCCCTATCTACCTGTAAGACCTCCTTCACAGTAACACTCCCTATCTACCTGTAAGCTCTAGACCTCCCTCACAGTAACACTCCCTCTCTACCTGTAAGACCTCCTTCGCAGTAGCACTCCCTATCTACCTGTAAGACCTCCCTCACAGTAACACTCCCTATCTACCTGTAAGACCTCCCTCACAGTAACACTCCCTATCTACCTGTAAGACCTACCTCACAGTAACACTCCCTCTCTACCTGTAAGCTCTAGACCTCCCTCACAGTAACACTCCCTCTCTACCTGTAAGCTCTAGACCTCCCTCACAGTAACACTCCCTCTCTACCTGTAAGCTCTAGACCTCCCTCACAGTAACACTCCCTCTCTACCTGTAAGCTCTAGACCTCCCTCACAGTAACACTCCCTCTCTACCTGTAAGCTCTAGACCTCCCTCACAGTAACACTCCCTCTCTACCTGTAAGCTCTAGAAACTTGCCTCACATTAACCTAACCATTTGATCATTTGCTCCTTTTCCCATTGTGCAGTTGTACATTTAATCATTGATGTCTGTTTCATTCACAGCAAGAGCCATTCAATGGTCAGAACAGCAACTTCTCTGGTGGTGTATACTCATATAGTCAAGGCAACGGGGTATGTGCTCTCTCCTTTGTTAATCTTTGTCTAAGCAAATGGAACTTCCAACAGAGTTATTTGAATTCTCTCTCTCATGTTTTTTTAATAACACGTATCACTCTTCCTCCTCTCTCTTTCACCCTCCCTTCCTCTCCCTCTCCTTTCCTCTGTCCCCTTCCCCCTCCCTCCTCCCCACTCTCTGCAGGCCCCCAGGCCAGGTAACTACCCCCACTCCCCGGTGCCTGGTAATCCCACACCTCCCATGACCCCCGGAAGCAGTATGCCTCCGTACCTCTCGCCCAACCCGGATGTCAAGCCGCCGTTCCCGCCAGACATGAAACCAAATATGACAGCGCTTCCACCTCCCAGTGAGTAATTACACTGGAGCATCCACACACAAACACAGGAATTAATGAATGTACACTACATGACCAAAAGTACGTGGACACCTGCTCGTTGAACATCTCATTCCCCCTTTACTGCTATAACAGCCTCCACTCTTCTGGGAAGGCTTTTCACTAGATTATGGAACATTGCTGCGGGGACTTGCTTCCATTCAGCCACAAGAGCAATAGTCAGGTCCAGCACTGATGTTGGGCAATTAGGCCTGGCTTGCAGTCCGCGTTCCAATTCATCCCAAAGGTGTTCGCTGGGGTTGGGGTCAGGGCTCTGTGCAGGCCAGCCAAGTTCTTCCACACCGATCTCAACAAAGCATTTCTGTATGGACCTCTCTTTGTGCACGGAGGCATTGTTATGCTGAAACAGGAAAGGGCCTTCCCCAAACTGTTGCCACAAATTTGGAAGAACAGAATCATCTAGAATGTCATAGTATGCTGTAGCATTAAGATTTCCCTTCACTGGAACTGAGGGGCCTATCCCGAACCATGACAACAACCGCAGACCATTATTCCTCTTCCACCAAACTTTACAGTTAGCACTATGCATTGGGGAAGGTAGCGTTCTCCTGGAATCCACCAAATCCATATTCGTCCGTCGGACTGCCAGATGGTGAAGCGTGATTCATCACTCCAGAGAATGCGTTTCCACTGCTCCAGAGTCCAATGGCGGCGATGACCCATTTCATAAAGTTCCTGACGGACATTTGTTGTGCTGACGTTGCTTCCAGAGGCAGTTTGGAACTCGGTAGTGAGTGTTGCAACCATAAAAACAGACAATTGTTATGCGCTACGCATTTCAGCACTCGGCGGTCCTGTTTTGTGAGCTTGTGTGGCCTACCACTTCGCGGCTGAGCCGTTGTTGCTCCTAGACGTTTCCACTTCATAATAAAAGCACTTACAGTGGACCGGGGCAGCTCTGGCAGGGCAGAAATTTGACCAACTGACAACAACCGCTCCCTCAACGTGAGCAAGAGAAAGGAGCTGATCATGGACTACACGGAAAGGAGGACCGAACACGCCCCCATTCACATCTGCAGGGCTGTAGTGGAGCAGGTCGAGAGTTTCAAGTTCCTTGGTGTCCACATCACCATTAAACTATCATGATCCAAACACACCAAGACAGTCGTGAAGAGGGCACGACAACACCTTTTCCCCCTCAGGAGACTGAAAAGATTTGGCTTGGGTCCCCAGATCCTCAAAAAGTTCTACAGCTGCACCATTGAGAGCATCCTGACCAGTTGCATCACTGCCTGGTATGGCAACAGCTTGGCATCTGACCATAAGGCGCTGCAGAGGGCGGTGTGTACGGCCCAGTACAACAGTGGGGCCAAGCTTCCTGCCACTCAGGACCTATATTCTAGGCGGTGTCAGAGGAAGGCCCCAAAAATGGTCAGACTCCAATCACCCAAGTCATAGACTGTTCTCTCTGCTACCGCACGGCAAGTGGTACCGGAGCGCCAAGTCTAGGTCCAAAAGGCTCCATAACAGCTTCTACCCCCAAGCCATAAGACTGCTGAACAATTAATCAAATGGCCACCTGGACTATTTACATTGACACCGCCCCCCCTCCTGTTATTATCCATGCATAGTCACTTTACCCCTACCTACATGACTTGGTACTGGTACCCCCTGTATATAGCCTTGTTATTTTATTGTGTTACTTTTTAGTTATTTTATACTTTAGTTTATTTAGTAAATATATTCTTAACTCTATTTCTTGAACTGCATTGTTGGTTAAGGTCTTGTAAGTAAGCAATTCACGGTAAGGTCTACCTGTTGTATTCAGCGCATTTGACAAAAAATTTGATTTGATTAAATTTGATTTGTTGGAAAGGTGGCATCCTATGACGGTGCCATGTTGAAAGTCACTGAGCTCTTCAGTACGGGCCATTCTACTGCCAATGTTTGTCTATGGAGATTGCATGGCTGTTTGCTTGATTTTATACACCTGTCAGCAACGGTGTGGCTGAAGTAGCCAAATCCACTCATTTGAAGGGGTGTCCACATACTTTTGTATATATAGTGTGTGTGACTGTACAGTATGTAATTATGCACACACACACACACACACACACCACACACACCACACACACACACACACACCACACACACCACACACACCACACACACACACACCACACACACACCACACACACACACACAGACACACACACAGACACACACACAGCAGAGCTATTCCATGCTATCAGTAGCTCTTTAGATACCTGTGGCTGAAAATACAACACAGCCTGTCCAACAAGTATTAGCAGAACATTGATGTTTCTATTTCCATTTCATGAGATACAGTACAAAGCCACTGAGACACGACTCGTCCACTACATCACCAGGGTTAGGCTCAATTCCTTTTCAATTCAGGAAGTACAATGAAACTACATTTCCAATTCTCTTCAACGCTTTTTAATTGGGAACATTTGGAATTGGAATTTGGTTTACTTTCTGAATTGACTGGGAATGAAATGGAATTGAGCCCAACCCCGATCACTACTACATGCTGCCCTGATACATGGCTGTTGTTGACTCCTATAGCATCTTACCATAGGAATGTACAGCCATGTGTTAGTCAGGGTAATACCACCCAGTGACATCCTGGTGCCCCAGCCACTGTCTACTGTATGTGTGACTGTTAATCAACCAGTATACAACTCTAACCCCACTACCACAGATACCACAGATACATTTAAACGGAAAGCTGACGTCCTATCTTCCTGTCCTGTCTCTCCGCTCCAATCAGCCAATCCCAACGAGGAGCTGCGGTTGACCTTCCCGGTCCGGGACGGTGTGGTATTGGAACCTTTCCGGTTGGAACACAACCTCGCCGTCAGTAATCACGTCTACCACCTGCGACCGTCGGTACATCAGACCCTCATGTGGAGGTGAGATATGGAGAGACAGACACACACACATTCGACCATCCATGGAGTTGAGACTCGAGTCTTATTCTTTTTCTGTACCTCTACAAATGTTCTTCCTCTAATAGAATGGCCTATCCATGGCAACCATGATGTTAACATTCCCTGGACAATATTGACCAATTGCAGTCCTGAGAATGTAACCTTTTACTGCAGTGGGCTAGACCAGGATCACACAGTGTGGTCCTTGATAGTCTTAATCAAATCTACTTTGAAACTAAAGTATACACCTCACACACGAGGTTATGGGCTTAAAAAAAGAAGTCACCTGTACCATGTCAGTTATAGAGTTGAAATGTATTCCATTTTTAATTTGCATCCCAATATTACACTTTATATACATCACAGAAGACTGAAATATAACTAAACCGTTTGACATAGAAACACTGGATTTTGGCTGTTTAAATGTTTATTTTATTTATGAATTATGACATTGTGAAAAATATGAATAACAAAGAGGGAGCTTTGGGTCATTGACTGCAGGAAAGGGCTACGGAACGTTCAACTAAGCTTATTACCAACCCTTGACCAGGGTGAATCAGGTGTGCTAGTGCTGGGCTGGAACAAAACTGTGCAGTCCTGGCTGGGTGTCCATGAGGTGTGAATTCGGAAAAACTATTTTGTATTTGGCTATATTGACCTCTGCCCTTTGCTCTTTGACCCCACTAGGTCAGACCTGGAGCTGCAGTTCAAGTGTTACCACCACGAGGACCGACAGATGAACACCAACTGGCCTGCCTCCGTCCAGGTCAGCACACACACACACACACACACTCTCATTCATTCAGAAACACACGCACATACTCATGCACACACATGGTCACACGTGTACACACACACAAACTGTCCTTCTTCCTTCCAGGTCAGTGTCAACGCCACGCCCCTGACCATCGAGCGAGGCGACAACAAGACGTCCCATAAACCCTTGCACCTGAAGCAAGTGTGCCAGCCCGGCAGAAACACCATCCAGATCACCGTCACTGCCTGCTGCTGTGTGAGTACACCATCCATAAGAACATGCAGAACAAAGGATACAAGGGTAATGTTAAATAACATGTGGCTTGATGTTTTAAACTCTTTGTAACTACCCCTGTTGCATATAAACTTGGCAGGGGTTATTCAGTGGTTATTTAGTTGATTTTCTGTTATATGGCCGGTCAACATTGCGATGCTGTGAAGGTGTAGAAGCTAACACACTCTAGTAGAACTACTGCTGTCTGTAGAGAATTCACTGTTCATAACCCACTCTTTATTTAGGTCTCTATGTCTTCATGTATTTTCTCTATGTGCAGTCGCACCTGTTTGTGCTGCAGCTGGTCCACAGGCCTTCAGTCCGCTCCGTCCTGCAAGGGCTCCTGAAGAAGAGACTCCTGCCTGCAGAACACTGCATCACCAAGAGTATGTTACTATTGCTATACTGCTGTTGTAGTACGGCATTTACCCTGTTTAACTGTAACTCTGACTCCCGCCTGCAGAACACTGCATCACCAAGAGCATGTTACCATTACTATACTGTACTATACTACTACTATACTATACTGTACTATACTACTACTATAATATACTACCTTTACATCAATCTTCAGTCAAATCAGTCAAATCAAATGGAATTAGTCACATGCGCCGAATACAACAGGTGTAGACCTTACAGTGAAATGCTTACTTACAAGCCCCTAACCAACATTGCAGTTTAAAAAAATACGAATAAGAATAAGAAGTAAAAGGAACAAGTAGTTAAAGAGCAGCAGTAAAAATATCTATAGCGAGACTATATACAGGGGGTACCAGTACAGAGTCAATGTGCGGGGGTACCGGTTAGTCGAGGTAATTGAGGTAATATGTACATGTAAGTCTCTACCTAACTCTAATCGCTCTCTCTCCTTCCCCCCTCCACCCCCTCTCTCGCATTCCTTTCCCCCCCTCCCTCCCTTCTTCCACCCCTCCCTCCCCCTCCAGTTAAGAGAAACTTCAGCAGCGTAGTGGCCTCGTCGGGTAACACCAGTCTAAACGGGGAGGACGGCGTTGAGCAGACCGCCATCAAAGTCTCCCTCAAATGTCCAATCACCTTCAGGCGCATCCAGCTGCCCGCCAGGGGGCATGACTGCAAACACGTACAGGTAGGATGGCAGGAAAGGGTATGTTTTTTATACATACATTACCTATCTTATAGGGCGGCAGGTAGCCTAGCGGTTAAGAGCGTTGGGACAGTAAACGAAAGGTTGCTGGTTTGAACCCCCAAGCCGTCTAAGTGAACAATCTGTCAATGTGCCCTTGAGCAAGGCACTTAACCCTAACTGTAAGTCTCTCTGGATAAGAGCATCTGCTAAATGACTAACATGTAAATGGAGTATATTATACAAGGGACACGGGTTTCCGCTGACTATGTGCCTAGACCAGGAAAAATGCTAGGTCCTTATAGCACAAGTTGTTCGGTGAACTATGCTAATGTGATGAGTAAACTTGCCTGAGACCTGAAGACTCATGTTAGCTCCCAGAGCTAATGCTTAGGCTTTAGCTCAGTGGGCTAACCTGGTCTTGAAGCAATACACCTGACAGATCATACAATATTCCCCTGTTTAGGAAATACATGATTCTGAGTGTATTTGTCTTCCAGTGTTTTGATCTGGAGTGGTATCTGCAGCTGAACTGTGAGAGGGGAACGTGGAGGTGTCCTGTGTGCAAGTATGTGGTGACCATTTCCAAACTATGTTTTGTCAATAAAGTTATGTCCCCTCTTTGAATGAGTTAAAATAATGCCTCTCTCTCTCTTTCTCTCGCTCTCTCTTGCCCCCCCTCCATCTCTCTCCCTCCCCCTCCTCTCTCTCTTGTCCCCCCTCCATCTCGCCCCCCCATCTCTCTCCCCCTCCATCTCTCTCCCCCATCATCTATCCTCTCCCCCATCATCTATCCTCCCCTCCATCTCTCTCCCTCTTCTATCTCTCTCCCCCTTCCATCTCTCTCCCTCCCTCCCCCTCCATCTCTCTCCCTCTCTCCCCGTCCATCTCTCCCCCCCCTCCCCGTCCATCTCTCTCCCCCCCCTCCATCCCCCCCCCCTCCATCTCTCCCCCCCTCCATCTCTCTCCCCCTCCATCTCTCTCTCTCTCCCCCTCAATCTCTCTCCCCCTCCATCTCTCTCTCTCCCCCTCCATCTCTCTCTCCCCCTCCATCTCTCTCTCCCCCTTCATCTCTCTCTCCCCCTTCATCTCTCTCTCCCCCTCCATTTCTCTCTCCCCCTCCATTTCTCTCTCCCCCTCCATCTCTCTCTCTCTTCTACTCTCCCTCCCTCTCTCTCCCCTCTCCCTCCTTCCTCTCTCCTTTCTCCCCCTCCCCTCTCCTTCCTCTCCTTCCTCCACTCCTCTCTCTCGCTCCCCTTCCTCCCTCCCTCTTTCTCATCACAGTAAAACTGCATTGTTAGAGGGTTTAGAGGTGGACCAGTACATGTGGGGAATCCTCAATGCCATCCAGAAGTATGTATTATTCTTCCTTATTACTAATAATAGTTATTATTTTTAACCTTCAGTGCTTCATGTTCTTTTCCAGTATTCCCACTAGTATTTCTATAGTGTCTAGGACCATAAATATTCCCTTCTTCAACCTGCAGTGCTTAAATGTTATTTTCCACTATTCCCAATATTACTACCATACTGGACTTTTCCCACTTCCTCCGTAATATCGGACTGTATAAAAATGTCCCCTTCCTCTTCCCGTAGTTCGGAGTTTGAGGAGGTGACCATTGACCCAACGTGTAGCTGGCGGCCGGTGCCCATCAAGTCTGACCTCCATATTAAAGAAGACCCTGATGGACCGCTGGCCAAACGCTTAAAGACAATGAGCCCCTCCCAGATGACCATGCCCAACGTCATGGAGATGATTGCCCAGCTGGGCCCTGGCCCCTCCCATTACCCATCAGGCCCTGCTCAGCACGGGGGAGGCGGCACCGGGGGAAACCCAGGGGAGTACGGTGGCCCCAGAGGCCCAGGTAAAGACCATTTTCAGAATTCAGATAATGCATTTACATTTTAAATGTTTGTTATTTAGTAGACACTCTTATCCAGAGCAACTACATTCATACTAAGGTAGGTAAAACAACTTAAGACATCTCTCCCCTTACTTGTGTTTTTCTGTGCTGCTAGGCAACAATTACCACGGCCACGGGAACTTTGACTTCCCCCACGGTAACCCCTCAGGCGGGGGAGGAGGAGGAGGTGGTGGACTGAGAGGGGGAGGAGGATCCCCCATGAGTGACTTTATCCACCCCCCTCAGCTGTCCCACCTCCCAGACGTTCCTGTGGTTCTCCTATCCCAGGACAAGCCCCTCAGCCACGGCATCAACGACCCCGTAAGTCCCCTACACCTCCCACCAACCACCAGGGCTCACACCAGAGTTGTTGAAAATCCTCATAGAAAAAGTAAAATACCCACATCCAAACATTTCCCAGGTGCAGGGTACAAAAAGTGTTGTATGAAAGGAATAGTAATACAGTAATGCACACTGTTGTAAATCATCTCGTATAGGTTGTTGTAATGTTTGTAAGACCTGTCAAAGAAAAGCACTGATCTGGATCACGTCAGCATTGGCATTGTGCACAGCCATGTCACCCTCTGCATGTCAGCTCCGAGCTTACTTTAAACCACACTCCTTTCTCTGTCTCCCTCTTTCTCTCCATCCCTCCTTCCCTATCTCTCCCTCCCTATCTCTCTCTCTCCTCAGATGTCTCATCCTTCCACCACTGATCAGCACCATAATTCCATGCAACAGCAGAGTGCACACGTGCCTCCTCACCCCAACAGCCAGGCGTTACATCACGGTGGCAGCCAAGCAGGGCAGTCGTTACATCACAGCAGCCAATCGTTGCAGCCTCCTCGCCAGCAGGCCCCAACTCTCCAACAGCAGCAAGGCCAGAACAGCCGCCCGCATGGCGATTTGAACTTTAACCACTCGTCCTCGGGCATCGAAGGTCAAATTAGTGGTGACATGCCTGAGCCCTCCCTAGATGTAAGTGTGACATCATTGTGACATCGTGCTTACGGATGCGAACATCATTGAAGTAGCGTTAGCATCGTCTGCTAAACCTTATCTCATTGTTAGTGCAACCCGGGATCCTTGGGACGGCCGTTCCCTAAATCCTAACCATAACCCTTACCTAACCTTAACCCTATTCTTAACCCTTACACATAACCATTTTACATTTCAACTTCAATGGGGTAAGGTCAGAGTTGGGACGTCCCAAGGATTCTGGATAGCAAGAACCCTTCTCTCATTGCCTAACTATGGTTTGATGGGAAAAGTCAACTGTTATAGTATGTTGATACCTTTAGTTGTTTAAATAGACTCTTTGGGTAGAAGTGAGAAGTCTAATGACAATGCGTATCTCTTCCCTTATATCTTTCTCTTTCTCCATCTTTCCCTCTCTCGCTCCATCTCCCTCTCTCGCTCCATCTCCCTCTCTCGCTCCATCTCCCTCTCTCGCTCCATCTCCCTCTCTCGCTCCATCTCCCTCTCTCGCTCCATCTCCCTCTCTCGCTCCATCTCCCTCTCTCTCTCACTCTCGCTCTCTCTTTCTCTCTCGCTCTCTCTCTTTCCCTCCCCCCCTCTCTCTTTCTCTCTCTCTCTCTCTCTCTCTACAGCTGCTTCCAGAGCTGGCCAACCCAGACGAGCTCCTGTCCTATCTGGATCCTCCAGACCTCCCCTCCAACAGCAACGATGACCTCCTCTCCCTCTTCGAGAACAATTAACCTTTCACCTCACTCGAGCCTAACCCGAACCTTCTCCACAGACAGACACACACACCACAGGGTGTGTCCAACCAGCTGGACTCTCCATAGAGTCCATAGACACACCGTCGTCCTCATATGGACTGGTAGTGGGGACATCGTCAAGTGTCACCCACACACACACACACACACACACAAAGACGTGTAGGTGGCATAGGAGCAACGCTGAGGTCATCTGTCAAAACATGAGGTGATGATGAGGATGACAGGGAGTGGACACTGTGTGTGACAGAGTTAGGAAACAGGAAATGCACTCATGACCTCACTTCCTCTTCCTCACACACACTCTTCCTAGTGTAAAGACTCTTTACACTGCTCCGCTGCGGAGCTCCTCCGGCCGACAACATCGACGGCCATGTCGGTTGTCTACCCCTTCAGTGATATTTTGTCTTTTCCAACTTAAACTGTGCAGCTAATAATCACGTTCTATGTGTATGATGTCACACAGGCTGAACTCTCTGTGTGAGCTTTTAGGGGAAAGTGTTGTAGCATTTTGTATCGTCCTTATTTCCCCCTTATACAAAAAAAAGGAAAAGAAATACATGAATGGGGAAGAAAAGTCATCTTCTTGTCCTAGCCAGTGTTTATATCTATCCTCTTTTGACATGTGTTCTTCCAAGCCCTGACCCCCTGAGACCACAGCCTTTAACCCCTGACCTTTGACCTACAGTGTGTTCTTATAACCTCTGATCTTTAGCTCATAGTGTGTATTTCCAAGGGGACGTCCGTCATCACTGGGTACGTACCATCCAGTCTAACTGAAGCACAACCGACAGTGGGTCACACCACACCACATGGCAGGCAGAGCACTGGGAGGAGAGACCAAGGCCTGTGGATGAGGATCCTAACCTAGCTAGCTAGCTAGCCCACCCAGTCTACATAAGAATCAGCACTGTTAACTCTATTCAGTCTGTCTATCGCCCCCCTCCAATGTTGTTCAAGTTTCTCTTCCCTGGTGTTACAGTACAATGCCATATCGGACAGTGGGCTATGCAAAAATAAGTTTTACAAAAACATTTGTTTTGGCTTAGAATGATGGAGAAGTGTGTGTGTGTGTGTGTGTGTGTGTATGTGCAAGAGAAAGAGTGAGGATGAGAGTGATAGAAAAAGAGAAGTAAAGAGTCCGTCCCTGTTTAGTCTATCATAGAGACACAGCTAGTGTTGCAAAAGATAGTCAGCCATTCTAATAGAGCCAGATCCCTCTTTACCGTGAGTCTTCCTCTGTTCTACAGGCCTGCAATTGCTCCTGTAACCATACTGTGTGGTGTTAAGAAGTGCATGTGTGCCAATGGTCTCTGTTCTAGATTAGCCAGAAACATTCTAGCCATTGCATTTTTTTATCATGATTTTATTTTACATTTTCTTGCAAAGGAATGATTTTGGCTAATGGTAATGTATTGTCCAGCTTTTTTCTTTTCATGTTTGTTTCATTTCTACTGTTCATTGGGAAATGGCCATGCGTGATGCATCACCAAAGTTATCCTACAGTTTGTAGAAGGAGTTAGCTTGGACATCTACTATAATGTAAGAATAATATGGTCTAAGGCACTGCATCTCAGTGCTAGAGGCGTCACTACAGACCCTGGTTAGATTCCAGGGTGTATCACAACCGGTCGTGATTTGGAGTATCATAGGGCGGCTCACAATTAGGCCCAGCATCTTCCGGGTTAGGGTTTGGCCGGGGTAGTCCGTCATTGTAAATAAGAATTTGTTCTTAACTGACTTGCCTAGTTAAATAAAGGTTCAATAATACATCAAAACCATACACTTAGGGAGCCCATCAAAAAGTGTTCTGAACAGATGTGTGGTTGCACTGCATTTCCTATGTCTTGTTACTGTTAAACTGTATTTTGTCAACTTTTGTTCAAAAGGAAGTACATCACACATGATCCCACAATGGTTTATAAAGACAATACTTTAAAATGGTTGCCATCCTGACAATATATGCTTTAAAAATGTTTGCTAATGTATTGGGGAAAAGTAGAGGAAAGTGACTTGACCCTCTATCATTTTTGTTTAAGTCAAGTCTAAATTGTAATACCCTCTGGAATTGAATGTGAGTTATTTTTTATTTTTGTGAATCCTGTTTTGTACAACACAAGATCATCATGCGTATTATTCTATCCTCGTAGCATTTTTGATATTGTTCTCCTATTTTAAGTTATTTTCTGTAATTATTCAGTGACTGTGAGAATAATCATAATTTGGTTTACTTCAGATCATGGAGGCTACTAAATGAAATTGAAGACTTCTCAATCGGTGGATATTTTTAGGACTTAAGAATGATCCCCAACGCTGGTTGAATCACCTGAACACAACTGACCCTACGATATTTTAGGCTGTCTGTCTGTCTGTGTCTATGTCTGTTTGTTGAAGACAATGCACTGCCACAGTGAGGTATTTTAACTCCCCTGCCCTGTCTATCTGTAGATCTGTGTCGACATGATGCTGAAGTCTGGTCTATCAACATTACTCTCGATACGCCTTGTCCGAGGTTCAGGCTCCACACCAAACTGTAGATGTACAGTCAATGGACACAAGTGGAGTGTGTTAGTTAGAGGGTGCAATGTATTTTCATTTAAAGAAAATGGGAGATGTGATCCCCTGCCCTCTGTATTCTGTCACTAAAATGCAGGAATAGGGGCTGGAGGGTCTCTGATGGATGCATGTACATAGTGTAAATGACAGATAGAGATACATTAACTTACAGAAATGTAGACATTTTCGCCACACGGGGCAATGATGCGCATTGTGTATTTAGAATTTGTAAAGTTTGCATCCTCCTGTCAGAAGAGACTGTTGAATTGTGGGAAATGGAGTCTGTGTTTGATAGTCTGTACAGCCCTCTGTCTCCAACCACGTGTTCATTCATGTAAGATACTTTATCTACTTCTCAAACATGGGGGTGTTGGAAAAGGAGAAAAAAAGAAACCTTTGTTTCCCTTTGTGTAAAACTTCTGTGTATTTCTCTATTACTTGTGTACTTTATAAAGGTGCTACTACAACAACATAATAAAGATAATTTTGAGGAATAAATCGGGACGTGGGAACCTTGAGTGGTTCCTAAAGATTGTTGATACCAAATTTACAGTTTGTACAATTTTGGCAAATTTACAGTTTTTACACAATTAGGCAAAAAATATTACTTCCAAGGTACAATCTGAAGTGATTGGCACACCAAGTGGCAGTTGTCTTTTTTGTTTTGTACATTCTGTGTACAGTCATTTCATATTCTAAACTGGTCAGAAAAAAATGAATTGTGATTTTTAGTCTTGCAAAACTGTATGTAGTTAGATGACGTGACATCCTAATATTTATCTAATAAATATGTATTCAGATGAAACTCGTGATCTTGGTTTTCTAATACATCTTAAGTTCTATGCCCTATGTAACTTTAACCACATTAAATGCATCATCAACCACCAGACAAAATCACAGTGGAGAATGCTGGATCTATCAAGACCAACTGACAGTCAAGTCAGTATAAAGACCCTTTATAACAATATGATAGTTATATAATAAGGCTCTCACAAGCAAAACACACATTACATGCATGCACCGTTTGAAATGACCCTAAAAAGGAAGAAGCTGTTTATAACACAGTTATTTAACTCATCAAATCAAATGTATTTATATAGCCCTTCTTACATCAGCTGATATCTCAAAGTGCTGTACAGAAACCCAGCCTAAAACCCCAAACAGCAAGCAATGCAGGTGTAGAAGCACGGTGGCTAGGAAAAACTCCCTAGAAAGGCCAAAACCTAGGAAGAAACCTAGAGAGGAACCAGGCTATGAGTGGTGGCCAGTCCTCTTCTGGCTGTACCGGGTGGAGATTATAACAGAACATGGCCAAGATGTTCAAATGTTCATAAATGACCAGCATGGTCAAATAATAATAATCACAGTAGTTGTCGAGGGTGCAACAAGTCAGCACCTCAGGAATAAATGTCAGTTGGCTTTTCATAGTCGATCATTCAGAGTATCTCTACCACTCCTGCTATCTCTAGAGAGTTGATAACAGCAGGTCTGGGACAGGTAGCACGTCCGGTGAACAGGTAAGGGTTCCATAGCTGCAGGCAGAACAGTTGAAACTGGAGCAGCAGCACAGCCAGGTGGACTGGGGACAGCAAGGAGTCATCATGCCAGGTAGGCCTGAGGCATGGTCCGAGGGCTCAGGTCCTCCGAAAGAGAGAAAGAAAGAATTAGAGCATACTTAAATTCACACAGGACACCGGATAAGACAGGAGAAATACTCCAGATGTAACAGACTGACCCTAGCCCCCCGACACATAAACTACTGCAGCATAAATACTGGAGGCTGGACAGGAGGGGTCAGGAGACACTGTGGCCCCATCCGATGATACTCACGGACAGGGCCAAACAGGCAGGGAATAACCCCACCCACTTTGCCAAAGCACAGCCCCCACACCACTAGAGGGATAACTTCAACCACCAACTTACCATCATGAGACAAGGCTGAGTATAGCCCACAAAGATCTCCACCACGACACAACCCAAGGGGGGGTGCCAACCCAGACAGGAAGACCACGTCAGTGACTCAACCCACTCAAGTGATGCACCCCTCCTAGGGACGGCATTATAAACTGAAGGGGGGTGGGGGGATTATCTAAATTATATAACATTGTTTTAAGGTCATACCAAGGATAATTTTGTTATTTTTAAGACCCCTTGAAGTATAAAAAAATGTATAAAACATTTATTTGACATGTATCTAACTTAAACGGATGGAATTTGATGGGGATTGGTTTGTTACGCTAATTAGATTTATATATTGGGTCTTTGATGGGGAGTGGAATAAGACATTCTGACAATTACAATGAAAATACTATTTAATATTGTAGACACAGAGATGGATTAATACTTTTCATGGACTAGCAGCGGTCTAAGTCCCTGCATCTCAGTGCTAGAGGCGTCACTACAAACACCCTGGCTCGAATCCAGGTTGTATCACAACCGGCCGTGATTGTGTCCCATTGGGCGGCGCACATTTGGCCCAGCGTCGTCCGGGTTTGATCGGTGTAGGCCGTCATTGAAAATAAGAATTTGTTCTTAACTGACTTGCCTAGTTAAATAAAGGTTAAATAAAAATACAAATCTGTTTATGTTCACAACGTCATCATTCTGTGTCGCTGTTGGGGTCTTAGAGACGTCATGTGTACACACACCCCCATCCTCAGAACTTCATGTTGACAACTATGCAAAGATGTTGCAAATGAAAAATCGTATAAAATATTGCTCTTTGGCAATTGCTGCGACCAGGTTGTTTTCGTCTGGACCCGTCAAGAACCCAGTCGTGTATTTTGACATCGCAGCTGACAACGAACCTCTCGGACGAATCATTATAGAGGTAGCTTGCTAACTAACGTAGCTAGCTAGCGTAGATGTGGACCCGTAGCAAGCTAAATCTGCCATTAGCCAGCTAACGTTAGCTAAGATAGCTACACAAAATAACAGTAAAAAAGGCAGATGCACATACCTACATAGAATAACGCTATTTTCTGCACAAGTTGACGGTTCATTTTACGGCATGTCTAGTAGAGCTTGCTTAGCTAGTTATAATAGTTAGCTAGCTAGATAGGTAGCCATGCTTAGTTGTTGTAGTACCTAAGCCCATTCATTTGCAGTTGGTTTTAGCTACAGTCACACCCCCTCTTTCTGCTAAAGGGTAATGAGCTGATTGGGTTGTTGATAAGATTGTTAGCTAACGTTAGCTAGCTACGCTTGCTAAATGGCTAGTGTGTTCAACCAAGCATGTTCATGTAGAGAAAAGGGCAAAACTATCCAGCTAGCTTCTAGCAATAAAGGCTATTATCTAACTAGCTGGCTATCAATACATTGTTTAGCCATAGATAACAACAGACTAGAAATAATCATGGGAACCAATCAATACATTAAACCTGCTTATCTACCTAACTAACCTGACATTGTCCTTTATTTACATTTTATTACAGTTGAATGCAGCTGCTGTGCCCAAAACAGCAGGTAAACATTGATTTGTGTTCTATAGAAATAGCCACTCAATGAGACTTACCTGGACAATGACAACAAATAAAATACTGCACTGTATAACCTTACATTGTGTTTTCCTTAGTAGTGAATTGATGTTGTTGTTTTCTGACAGAGAACTTTAGAGCACTGTGCACTGGGGAACATGGCTTTGGATACAAAGGATCAGTGTTCCACAGAGTGATTCCTGAGTTCATGTGTCAGGTACTGTAGCCGGGCTTACCTTATCATAGAACAGGGTTTCCCAAACTCAGTCCTGGGGTCTTCCATGGGTGCACATGTTCGTTTTTGCCCAAGCACTACTCACTCAGCTGATTCAAATAATCAACGCTTGATGAAGAGTTAATTATTTGAATCAGTTGTGTAGTGCTAGTGCAAAACCCAAAACGTGCACCCATGGAAGACCCCAGGACTGACTTTGGGAAACCTTGTCATAGAGAAACCTCTATTTCTATGTAAACAGTCTTGTTTGGCCATAGATTTGTGTTATATCAGTGTAACAACATGTACAATATTTTGTATATGCTAATATGTAACTATGCTGTAACAGACTAACATTAGAAAGGACATGCAGTTATGGAGTACAATAGGCTATCACTTTGACACTTTGACACTTTGACCCTGTGTTTATAAGCTCTGATATCGACTCTGCCACTGCGGAATGCTTTTGTGGCACAAGCGATGGCGCACAGGACTACGGGCCAGAAGGTTGAGGGTTTGCCGACCACTCCAGACAAGCTCACTCTCCCTGCCTGTTTCATTACACTGGTGTCAGACATGATCGGACCTTGCCCCACAGATGTGCTAGGCCGGTGAGCGCGTTCCTGTAAGGTGTCGTCCTGTTAAGGCTAGCCCGAGGACATGCTCTTTGAAAGGAGGGAGTAAGTGTAGTGACCCAGGGCTTTTGGCCAGAAAGTTGAGGGTTTACCGACCACTGCGGACAAGCTCACTCTCTGCCTGTTTCATTACACTACTATACGTGTACAGCCTTTATGAAGGTTGTATTTATTTACAATGTTGTGTGGTGTTGTTGTCTTAAAGTATGAGCACTGACTCACTCTCTGCCCTCAGGGAGGAGATTTCACACATCACAACGGGACTGGAGGGAAGTCCATATACGGGACCAAGTTTAAAGACGAGAACTTCAAACTGAAACATACTGGGCCAGGTATGTTAGATCACTAAACCAGTGAACTCCTCTGTCTCTGACCTCTGTTCGCTTAATCACACTTTAGGTCCAAACTGAGCTGTTCCGGGCTGATCTAAACCGGGCTGATCTAAACTGTGCTGACCTGTACTGGGCTGAGCTGTACTGGGCTAGCCTGGTTATGCATCCACCGTTGTTGTTGGAACCATCCTGGATAAATTAGGGGGAAAATGCAATAGAAGACAGTACACTATGGTTAGTTGACCCTAGTGTGTAAAACATGCATTGAAGAGTTGTTGTAGGCTCTCCACTCCACTAGATGGCGATATTGACTACACAGACAGGTTATTTCAATACGGTACAAATGACCTACTTTCCAAGCAAGTCAACATCCCATCTAGCATACTTTTTTTTTTTTTACTAAACCTTAACCCCATGTTGATAAATGGACACTTCTTCAGCTCAGGGTGTGTTCTCTTGCATAATGACAACCTGGAAATAGACCTTTACCCAATCCAGATGTGTTCTAGCTGCTGCTCTATGCCCTACAGCCAGTTACCCCACAGTGTTCCTATCGATTTATTATGTTAAAGGACTTGATTCACAGAAACAAAGTTTGGAGAAATGGAAGCCTTCATAGTCATATTGTGTGTATATACACTGAACAAAAATATAAACGCAACATGTAAAGTGTTTGTCCCATGTTTCATGAGCTGAAATTTAAAAAATCCCAGACATTATTCATATGCACAAAAAGCTAATTTCACTCAAATGTTGTGCACAAATTTGTTTATATCCCTGTTAGTGAGAATTTCTCCTTTGCAAAGATAATCTGTCCACCTGACAGGTGAGGCATATCAAGAAGCTGATTAAACAGCATGATATTTACACAGGTGCACCTTGTGCTGGGGACAATAAAAGGCCATTTTAAAATGTGCAGTTTTGTCACACAACAGAATGGCACAGATGTTTCAAGTTTTGAGGGAGCGTGCAATTGGCACTCTGACTGCAGGAATGTCCACCAGTGCTGTTGCCAGGGAATGTATTGTTAATTTCTCTACCATAAGCTGCTTCCAATGTCGTTTTAGAGAATTTGGCAGCACGTCCAACCAGCCTCACAACCGCAGACCATGTGTAACCACGCCAGCCCTCCACATCCGGCTCCTTCACCTGTGGGATCATCTGAGGGATGGTCTGGGGGTGCTGAGGAGTATTTCTGTCTGTAATAGAGCCCTTTTGTGGAGAAAAACTAATTCTGATTGGCTGGGCCTGGCTCCCCAGTGGGTGGTTATTTTGCCCTCACAGACTCACCCATGACTGCTCCCCTTCCCAGTTATGAGAAAATCCATACGTTAGGGCCTAATTTATTTATTTAAATTGACTGCTTTCCTTATATGAAATATAACTCAGTAAAATCTTTGAAATTGTACAAATTACCTCGACTAACCTGTACCCCCGCACATTGACTCGGTACCGGTACCCCCGTATATAGCCTCGTTATTGTTATTTTATTGTGTTATTATTTTTTATTTAGTAAATATTTTCTTACCTCTATTTATTGAACTGCATTGTTGGTTAAGGGCTTGTAACTAAGCATTTCACCGTTGTATTTGGCACATGTGACATACAATTTGATTTGATGTTGCGTTTTATATTTTTGTTCAGTATACAATTGACAATGTACATGAATGAACTGGTACTTTACTGCAAGCTCTGATGTTTCCATTGTTTTAGGTATCTTATCCATGGCAAATTCAGGGGCAAACACGAACGGTTCTCAGTTCTTCATCTGCACAGTTAAAACTGAATGGTAGGTTATGTTTTAGACACCAGTTAGACACAGAGTTGTGTTTTAGAATAATTTCCATTTTGGTCAGCGTCACTGGTGACTGCACCTCTCTCTCTCCGTCTCTCTCAGGTTGAATGATAAACACGTGGTCTTTGGTCAAGTGAAGGAGGGCATGGAGGTAGTCTTCAAGATGGAATCCTTTGGTTGTCATGACGGTGGTGTGGTAAAGAAAATCGCCATCACGGACTGTGGGGAGATCAAGTAAAATACACAGACAGACAGGTTGGAGAAGGTCACTATGGACAACAACTCTTGGAAACGTCCAAGTTTTTTGCTCTTCTGTTTTCCTCACCCAATTAAAGAATGACAACCACAAATACACCAGCTGTCTCTCATACATGTAGTCTCTTGTCAGCTGTCTCTCATACATGTAGTCTCTTGTCAGCTGTCTCATACATGTAGTCTCTTGTCAGCTGTCTCTCATACATGTAGTCTCTTGTCAGCTGTCTCTCATACATGTAGTCTCTTGTCAGCTGTCTCATACATCTAATCTCATTGTCTTTGGACAATGTGTTCTCCCTTCACACACACACTTACTCTATAGCATTTATACTGTCTGTACTCATGACAACTTCTCATGTTCATAGCCTGTGCTTTATACATTCAAGAGTTGTTGTATGGAGAGGTTTGGACTTTGGAGTAATTCAACACTGGTACTAAGATACCTCTGAAATGGGTGCTTTTTATTCTAGATGTCACTAATATTTTTCTAAAGAAAATCATCTATAAACTATTTAAGGCATGTATGATGGACCCGACACCTGTAGAATGTATAAAATAATGTTGTACATTTACTGCCAAATAAATCTATGTTTTTAGATTTGACTCTGTTGCTCAGTTTCATTGTGTCCTGCATGCCACCGTCACTAATTATTCCTGCTTTTAAGACTTCCTGGTACGGATCCCATGTCTTTTTTTAAACAGCCAGACCTCCACACAACTTCCTGTCCTTCAGAGCAGGATGTGACATCATACATTTGGCTTCTATTTGTCCATGAATCCCCCTATACTGGAATATCAACTGGTTCATCTCACTTGGCTAGGAACGAAGCTGTAAAGGTCAATTTACTGGAAATAAGGTACACTTACTGGAATTAAACGCTAAGATTTCTACAGTAGAAGTGCATTGACTATTTGTGTTTTAGCTGAAGAAGCCAATCTACAGTTATACCGTATTAGTATACAGGAATCCAGTCAGTAAAGAATGCTACAATAACTAGTATTGAATGAGCTATTAAGGTGTTCAGAATACAGATACAATATTTTATCAACTGTGTGGTGTCAACTATTTTCTCAAAACCAGTAACGTAAAGTATGACTTAAGTAGTTTTTTTGGGGTATCTGTACTTTACTATTTATATTTTTGACAACTTTTACTTTTATTCCACTACATTCCTAAGGAAAATAACAGACTTTTTACTCCCATACATTTTCCCTGACGGCAAAAGTACTTGTTACATTGCGACTGCTCAGGCAGGGCAGCAACATGGTCCAATTCAAGCACCTATCAATATAACGTGTTGTCATCCCTACTGCCTCTGATCTGGCGGGCTCACTAAACACAAATACTGTGTTTGTAACTGTCTGAGTGTACCCCTGACTGTCCCCAAATTTAAAAAAAAAAAAACGGGGAAATCATGCCATCTGGTTTGCTTTATATAAGAAATTTGATGTATAGCTTTCACGTTTTACTTTTATTCAAGTATGAAAATTGAGTGCCTTTTCCACCACTACATTAAGCACATTTAAAACCAGATGCTTTTAGACTTTTACTCAAGTAGTATTTTACTGGGTGACTTTCACTTATACTTAAGTAATTTTCTATTGAGGTATCTTTTCTCAGTGGTGTTAAGTACTTCAGTAAAAATACTTTTAAGTACTACTTAAGTTGTTTTTTGGGGAATCTGTACTTTACTATTTATATCTTTGACAACTTTTACTTTTACTCCACTACATTCCGAAAGCAAATAATGTACTTTTTACTCCTTACATTTTCCCTGACACACAAAAGTACTCGTTACATTTAGAATGCTCAATCAGGACAGAATTATGGCACCTATCAATATAACGCTTTGTCATCCCTACTGTCTCTGATCAGGTGGACTCACAAAACACACCTACTGTGTTTGTAAATTATGGCTGAGTGTTGGAGTGTGCCCCTTTCTGTCCGGAATTAAAAATATAACAAAAATTGTGCCGTCTAGTTTGCTTAATATCAGGAATTTGATGTATAGCATTTACTTTTATTTTGTACTTTTACTCAAGTATAACAATTTAGTACTTTTTCTACCACTGTACTTAGGTACGTTTAAAACCAGATACTTTTAGACTTTTACTCAAGTAGTATTTTACTGGGTAAGTTTCACTTTTACTTCAGTCATTTTCTGTTAAGGTATCTTTACTTTTACTCAAGTATGACAATTGAGTACTTTTTCCACTGTCTTTACTTTTCCTTTCCTTTTTCCACCACTGCCGAAAACCACATTTAGTTTTATGCACACCGCCAACTTTATTTTGTGTGGGTTCTTACCATGGAAATAGGATGGCATCTTTCCATTTCTATGATTCTAGTTACTGTATTTCTATGGTGAGGTTCTTCCCTCTATTGTAGCGATGTTGTCTTTATTGTAAACAGAACACATCTCCCCTGTTGAAATGCAGTGAGAGTGGCCAGACCAAAGCCTGAAGAACCAGACTAAGTGTCTGGGTGGTGGTGGTGCTTATTAAGCTAATAGTTTATGAAAGTAAATAATGAACCAAACATGAAAAAACTCCCCTGGCTCTTAAACAAAACCATATGCGCTCTGACCTTCCAACAATTTGTTTGAATTCTCCAGTTACATTGTTGCCATAGAGACACTTTAGCCCCAGTTCTGTGTTTGAGCAAGGGATGTTGTAACAAACTTGATATCATTTGGGTCCCCACCCTCTTGCGAAGTTTAAGCTATTTGGAATTTCATGTCCAAGCCTGTGCATGGAAACTTGGCTTTGCAGACCACGTCCAGTGTGATAGCCCTACTCATGCGAAACAATAACATGTTTACAATCATTAAAAGCAATGAAGTTGTTCTTGTATCACACACTTCTCCAACATCAACCCAAATACGGGGGCGTAACTTTGTTTTTTAGAAGTAAGGGGGCCATCATTTGAATATGTATATTTTTTATCCAGTCAGATTAACACCCTACCCGACTGCTCGGAGGTATCTGCATGGTCCTAAAGCACACCGTTGCTTTGTTTTGTATCACATTTCAATGCTAAAACTGAGGGGGGGGGGGCAAAAATGATATTTCAGAATGAGGGGGGGGACATGTCCCTCCCGTCTCCAGTGGTCTTTCTGGTCTTTCCAAGACTAAGTTAGTCTGAACTAGAATAGGACCTCCGCGACCGCTCAGAGTGACACCAGCTCTCTGAGGCATCTTCCTCCTTCCTCCATTACACAACCAGCGACCCTCCGCAGTGCAGACCTGGGTTCAAATATTATTTGAAATCATTTAAAATACTTTATCTGTGCTTTATTGAGCTTGCCTGGTTTAATGGACCAATCATTCACATCACAATCAATCCGCTCCGCTCAGTCTTATGTCAGGGAGAAAAACCTGCAGATGTACTTTAAATACTCAAATCAAATCAAATTTTATTTGTCACATACACATGGTTAGCAGATGTTATTGCGAGTGTAGCGAAATGCTTGTGCTTCTAGTTCCGACAATGCAGTAATAACCAACAAGTAATCTAACCTAACAATTCCACAACTACTACCTTATACACACAAGTGTAAAGGGATAAAGAATATGTACATAAAGATATATGAATGAGTGATGGTACAGAACGGCATAGGCAAGATGCAGTAGATGGTATAGAGTACAGTATATACATATGAGATGAGTAATGTAGGGTATGTAAACATAAAGTGGCATAGTTTAAAGTGGCTAGTGATACATGTATTACATAAAGATGGCAAGATGCAGTAGATGATATAGAGTACAGTATATACATATACATATGAGATGAGTAATGTAGGGTATGTAAACATTATATTAAGTGGCATTGTTTAAAGTGGCTAGTGGTACATTTTTACATAATTTCCATCAATTCCCATTATTAAAGTGGCTGGAGTTGAGTCAGTATGTTGGCAGCGGCCGCTAAATGTTAGTGGTGGCTGTTTAACAGTCTGATGGCCTTGAGATAGAAGCTGTTTTTCAGTCTCTCGGTCCCTGCTTTGATGCACCTGTACTGACCTCGCCTTCTGGATGATAGCGGGGTGAACAGGCAGTGGCTTGGGTGGTTGTTGTCCTTGATGATCTTTATGGCCTTCCTGTGACATCGGGTGGTGTAGGTGTCCTGAAGGCAGGTAGTTTGCCCCCGGTGATGCGTTGTGCAGACCTCACTACCCTCTGGAGAGCCTTACGGTTGTGGGCGGAGCAGTTGCCGTACCAGGCGGTGATACAGCCCGACAGGATGCTCTCGATTGTGCATCTGTAGAAGTTTGTGAGTGCTTTTGGTGACAAGCCGAATTTCTTCAGCCTCCTGAGGTTGAAGAGGCGCTGCTGCGCCTTCTTCACAACGCTGTCTGTGTGGGTGGACCAATTCAGTTTGTCCGTGATGTGTACACCGAGGAACTTAAAACTTTCCACCTTCTCCACTACTGACCCGTCGATGTGGATAGGGGGGTGCTCCCTCTGCTGTTTCCTGAAGTCCACAATCATCTCCTTTGTTTTGTTGATGTTGAGTGTGAGGTTATTTTCCTGACACCACACTCCGAGGGCCCTCACCTCCTCCCTGTAGGCCGTCTCGTCGTTGTTGGTAATCAAGCCTACCACTGTAGTGTCATCCGCAAACTTGATGATTGAGTTGGAGGCGTGCATGGCCACGCAGTCGTGGGTGAACAGGGAGTACAGGAGAGGGCTCAGAACGCACCCTTGTGGGGCCCCAGTGTTGAGGATCAGCGGGGTGGAGATGTTGTTACCTACCCTCACCACCTGGGGGCGGCCCGTCAGGAAGTCCAGGACCCAGTTGCACAGGGCGGGGTCGAGACCCAGGGTCTCGAGCTTGATGACGAGTTTGGAGGGTACTATGGTGTTAAATGCTGAGCTGTAGTCGATGAACAGCATTCTCACATAGGTATTCCTCTTGTCCAGATGGGTTAGGGCAGTGTGCAGTGTGGTTGCGATTGCGTTGTCTGTGGACCTATTGGGTCGGTAAGCAAATTGGAGTGGGTCTAGGGTGTCCGGTAGGGTGGAGGTGATATGGTCCTTGACTAGTCTCTCAAAGCACTTCATGATGACGGAAGTGAGTGCTACGGGGCGGTAGTCGTTTAGCTCAGTTACCTTAGCTTTCTTGGGAACAGGAACAATGGTTGCCCTCTTGAAGCATGTGGGAACAGCAGACTGGGATAAGGATTGATTGAATATGTCCGTAAACACACCAGCCAGCTGGTCTGCGCATGCTCTGAGGACGCGGCTGGGAATGCCGTCTGGGCCTGCAGCCTTGCGAGGGTTAACACGTTTAAATGTTATACTCACCTCGGCTGCAGTGAAGGAGAGCCCGCAGGTTTTGGTAGCGGGCCGTGTCAGTGGCACTGTATTGTCCTCAAAGCGAGCAAAAAAGTTATTAAGCCTGTCTGGGAGCAAGACATCCTGGTCCGCGACGGGGCTGGTTTTCTTTTTGTAATCCGTGATTGACTGTAGACCCTGCCACATACCTCTTGTGTCTGAGCTGTTGAATTGCGACTCAATTTTGTCTCTGTACTGGGACTTAGCTAGTTTGATTGCCTTGCGGAGAGGCAATCTCCGCAAGGCAAATACTGAAGGAAGGTAAATACTGAAGGAAATGTACCGTACATTTAGGCCACGTCCAGAAATAACTGGTGTGATGTGTGTGATCTCATTTCTCTTCGCTGTAACATATAGACAATAAAGCTTTATTGTTCTGTATTGTAGCCCCTAATCCTAATCCCTGTGTAGATCTGAGAGGATTGGATAGGTGTATTTAAGCAATATGGAGAAATTCTATATGAGAGGATTGGATAGGTGTATTTAAGCAATATGGAGAAATTCTATATGAGAGGATTGGATAGGTGTATTTAAGCAATATGGTGAAATTCTATATGAGAGGATTGGATAGGTGTATTTAAGCAATATGGTGAAATTCTGAGAGGATTGGATAGGTGTATTTAAGCAATATGGTGAAATTCTATCTAGCTCATCAGTGGGTAAGGCACAGTATACAATTGTGTGTAGGTGTTCCAGTTGGTTGATCCCCTACCTAGGAAGGAATAGTAAACATTTACCAACGCACCGAAATAACACAATCCAGATATTTCCAATTCAACATTTATTTTATTCATCACAACACCTAATAGTACTAAAGCACTAAAGTCGTTTTTTGTTTTCCTAACTAACAAATAAGGCACATTTTGGAATGCCGTTTCATGGACGTGATGCAACAGAAGTGTTATTTTCTGTTTCCACAACAACCTCCCAGTCATCATCCTCCCAGTCATCATCCAACTCACTCACACCAATTCGACAATAGCATTACAATCTCAAAATGTTACAGACATCAAAGAACATAAACATCAACGTCTAATTGACCACGTAAGTGTTAAAACAGCACATTCAGTCAGTATGTATTAATTGGTACACACTATCGGTCAATTATACATTTTTATGACTAGTAACAATCAATTAGAAGTTGTTGAGAATGCTAAGAGTCCCAAATGGAACCCTATTTTCTCCATAATGTACTGCTTTTGATCAGAGCCCTCTATGGGCCCTGGTCGAAAGTAGTGCACTATAAAGGGAATAGGGTGCCATTTTGCGCACGTCCGTTGTAGCCCACTACATTACTGTGCTAAAATTAAATATATTGCACAAAGTAATACTTATTTTTCCATTTAAAAGCAAAACACATGCACATGCAAATTCTACAATAGTGTTTTGTCTCACACACTTGCTTAACAGAAGTAAATTACACTCTCTGTACTAAACTATGAATAAAAACATAACATTTCAGAGAAGTGCCTTGTAGCTGCTTTGAGCAAACTACAACTCACAGTTGAATGTGCATATACAGTGGAGAGTATCAGTCACTAAGATATAACAAAAAGATCTATTCTGCATGTTAACAGTATTATTGCGCAACCTAGTAAGATCTTAATCAATTATATAGAACTTGAATAACAAAACATTGGTAATTATGTCTGCCATTTCCTTAATAAGGTAATACTCATAATAAAACATGAATGCATGCTACTCAAAGGACACAAATGGCAACTCATAGGCATATTAGTTAAAGCACTTGGGTATCATTCTGGGTTATTTAATACTGATGATAACATTTCTAAACTCAAAACAAAACACATAAAAAACAAAATGGCTTATCATTGAGTGAAGGGTATTAATAATTATGTACCAACTTTTTTTAATAGTAATCTATGTAGACATCAATATTTCCTTCTTAGTATAACTTTGTTGCGTATTTTATACAAAAAAGTGTTGTAAAAACTCTTCCCATAAATATTTCTGTAGGATAAACCCCTCAGATCATTGTAAAACATCAATGAAAAACTCAAAGCTTTATTTGTCTCAAAGCTTTATATAGGCCCTTTTTCACATAGAAAGCTTCAAAGCTGCATAACATTTCAGATCTAAGATCCTTTAAGATGATGGCCATCTAATATATACATATAACAGTCATTTGCTAAATATATTTTTCTGGGAAAAATAACTCTTGGGTTGTTTTCTTTAGCAAATTGCTTAGAAAATGTAACATCTATAAAGTTTATTCCAAAATACATATCTTTCATAGAAAATAACAAATCCATATGTAAATTCAGGACAAAAAACACATCTGAAAAAGTATTTGTATACTGTATGTTTAAAATGCATAACACAATGTATTAACTGCTTCCATTAGCTCGTATTATATGCCATCTCAAACACATGGCTTGTTCTTCATAAACTTGTCTGGTCGGAATCAGACTATCCTCCAAAAATATCTCAGCTGATTTTTCCTTATATTCTTCAAGATATTTCTTATATTCTTAAGGATATTCTTATCATTGTATTCCTTAAAAGTCAGAGCACTCATAAGCCTACTGTGTATCAATTTTGATCAGTATTAGCACTTTTGGTTTAGTTGGCTAATACCCAAGCTAATGGAAACGGCTAATGGAAACATATAGTGATACACTGCTGTTGTGAGGCAAATAAAGCCTAGACCAGAATATATGGTCATGTTTGGATAGCAGCAGTGTTCTGCTCAGTTGTAGTGAAAATATAGAATTGATCCCAACGTTATGTGGGGAGAAAATAATAATCTACTATGACCTGTAATCAATGAATGAAACCCCTGTGTATCAATACACAATTCACATCAAATATGGTCGACTATTCTTTCCTTCCAAGCCCCTTTTTGTTCAGATGATAATAATAAAATATCCATAGAATGGCTATGCTACATCTCCCAACCACTATATATACACCTCTACCTACATGTACATATTACCTCAACTAACCGGTGCCCCCGCACATTGACTCTGTACTGGTACCCCCTGTATATAGTCTCGCTATTGTTATTTTACTGCTGCTCTTTAATTACTTGTTACTTTTATTTCTTATTCTTATCCATGTTTTTTTTAACAGCAATGTTGGTTAGGGGCTTGTAAGTAAGCATTTCACTGTAAGGTGAACGCCTGTTGTATTCAGCGCATGTGACTAATTACATTTGATTTGATTTCTAGCCTAATATTTAATGAGTAGGCTACTATCCTGTAACCTGATTCCAGATGTGATTGTGCTGTGACAATGACTATAGGGGTTGGCAAGAAAGCACCAACAAATCTGGAACCAGGCTTCACCTCCCCACATACATGTAACTAACACCAACTGAGTGTGATGGTCCAAGTTGTAACAAATTATGCTTAATGCATTGTTCTGTATCCACACATTGAATGAAAGATTACAGACCAAGCTCATACTTGTGTGTGTTGAATCAATCAATAAGTCATAAACAGGCTATCTCAAAAAGCGAAAGGCTGGGATTCAATCCGATCGCGGGTTATAGGCATTGCAGCTTTTAAAGGCAATGTTCCCTCGTTCGCGGAGATCCCATTCACAATAAACGCTGCATAAGTCGACTCAATCGGAAATGGCCTTTAAAAGACACAAACCATATCGTATTGAATCCCGGCCAAAGTTAAAAGAACGAGGATGAGGTCTACAGCTTTTAGTGCAAACCTCATTCACATTAGTGTACTGACTACAAAATAACATTGTTGTTGATTCCATGACAACAGACTAACTACAGTGTGTGTGATTTTTGCCAGATGCTTTAGTTACTGCGTCCAAACTCAACAAAATGGTGTTGAGGAAAACATTAGCCAGTTCTCATTGCTAATGGGGTAATAGTATTGTTTTCCCATATGTATTCACATCTTGAACCAGCATCAGACTTGGCAAAACACTACCTAACAGTTACTTCTAGCCATGAGTTAATTACAGCTCCAAACTAAGTTCAATTCTCCTCTTTATTCATTTTCCGTCCAATTTTTCGAAATAATTATTCTCTTTTTACAAGGCACTAGTACTTTTCGGATAATAGAAAATTTACAACTATGAATTCAACCTTTATAGAGCCATTAAACACATTCTAAATATTGGAGAAGCCAATGTGTTTGATTTGAAAAATACACCTCCGCTTTGAAAAGTGGTAGCAAACTTCTCTTCAACTATACTCACAAAATAACATGTTCCAAAAGTGTCAATAGCCTTCATTGCTAAGATACAACTATACCCACTGTTACAAAATGTTGGATCAAAAATATTCTTCACTCTAGGTCCTCCAACTATAAAGTTGAAAGTATAGACCTATATCTTTGTAAACAGAGGTAATGGTTAGTTACGTCTCTTCTATTAAAGACACGATTTAACGTTTAAATCATGATAGGATGTGGAATCAAACACACAGAAACATAAACTTAATCCATCACCACACTTACAAAACGTCCTCTGATAAAATACAAACGGCCATTTTGTTACAAGACATTTCCACTTCTCCACTTCTTTCTCCTTTACCAACCATTATAGCAATCTTACCTCCATCCCCCATCTCTCTTTCTCCAGACATAATTTACTGCTGTCACTTGTTTGACACATTATGAAGGGGTTAAACCCCTTGGAAACAGAAATTAGTAAGATTCACTGTTATATTTCTAGGTCAAACTGTCTTAAAGTAGCGTTACAAGATTGCAACAGCTCTATTGGTCAGCTGTGTGTCCTACAAAAGATTGCAAAAATTTGCAATTGCAATAGGGATATTAAAAAACCACTTTGAAATGTATAATGAGTACTTATCTATATACCATTTGAAATACCAGTTGTAATCAACTATGTCAATCTCCTGGCATCCTACACCAAATAGATGAGTTGTAAATGCTGGCCAGACATAACACTGCTGAAGTGGAGTCCTGAATAAGACTATTGGTTGCATACATACAGTGCAGGACGGGATTACTTTTCAAGAAACTCATTACAAAAATAAAATGATTGTTTGGAAGTAAACTGTCAAATTAGGTAGGGAAAAAAGACTACAGCATTGCCGATAGATTGAACCTAATACTTAAGAGTCTAAATATGAAGGGGATATTGGCTAAGAGAAACTAGATATCCAGCCTTTATCATCACAGAAACTGCTGTTATTGCATAGTTGACTTTTGACAGGCAAATGTTAAAATCTTGTCAATTCGATGAATACCTAAACCCTACTTTCATTGCCGATGTAAATGCACAGCTTGTTTAATACGAAACATCAACGTTATTATCACTGTACTACACCTAAACGAAGAACGACTCTATCTCAACCTACAGTCGTTTCTAAAGACAAGTGGAAGCAGTTACACAATAATACTTTGATATACACAAATACATATAGTGTACACACACACACACACACACACACACACACACACACACACACACACACACACACACACACACACACACACACACACACACACACACACACACACACACACACACACACACACACACGTCCCAGTTTAAATCAATAAAAAATTGCACAACAGACAAATGGACGACAAATAATAAATACGCCACAAGTAACATGTAAGCCAGGGATGTTTGGTACGGTATCCCTCAGTTAATCAATCAATAATCAATTCATAATTAATTCACAGTTATTCATGTATAAGTTGACCTTTGACCCAGACATTGCCCCCGACATTGACCCCTTGATCCCGACTTGAGCCCATGACGATAATTACTTTAGCATCACTAGAAGGCCTGTCTCTGTCTGTTTTAATGCTCTCCACACACGTCACTTGACAGGGAAAATTAAGGCAGAACTCTTCTGTAAACACAAAACCAACAGACTTCCAAAGTGAGGGAATAAAACCCCAAGGGGTGGGCAATACTGTCAGTGACAACAATATCATATTATACACACATTGGATGTCGGTTACATGGTTTTTAGGCTAGGGTACACAAGGCCACAAGGCCCTGTCAGGGCTGAGGTTTATCCTTGCACAGTTCTTTGATCAGTTTCTCCCATGCCCTTGCCATTAGGAAAAGGACAGGAATTGAGCTTAGTGACAAACCTCTGCAAAATAAGGTTTACCAGCTAATTCAGAGATGGGAGGTGATGGGGGAGGGAGAGGGGAGAGAGAGGTGATGGGGAGAGAGAGGGGAGGGAGAAGTGATGGGGAGGGAGAGGTGATGGGGAGGGAGAAGTGATGGGGAGAGAGGAGAGGGAGAGGTGATGGGGAGGGAGAGGTAATGGGGAGGGAGGGGAGGGAGAGGTGATGGGGAGAGAGAAGGGAGGGAGAGGTGATGGGGAGAGAGAAGGGAGGGAGAGGTGATGGGGGAGAGGGGAGGTAGAGGTGGTGAGGGGGAAGGTAGAGGTGATGAGGGGGAAGGTATAGGTGATGAGGGGAGGGAGAGGTGATGGGGGAGGGGGAGGTGATAGGGGAGGTAGAGGTGATTGTGTAGAGGAGAGGGAGAGGTGATGGGGAGATAGAGGTGATGAAGGGGAGAGGGGAGGGAGAGGTGATGGGGAGAGGGGAGGCAGAGGTTATGGGGAGAGGGGAGGCAGAGGTGATGGAGGGAGTGGTGATGGGGAGAGGGGAGGTAGAGATGATAGGGGAGAGGGGAGGGAGAGGTGATGGGGGAGAGGGGAGGTGATGTGGAGAGGGGGGAGAGGGTGGGAAAGGATGAGAAGGAGGGGAGGCAAGGGAGGCAGTATTGGTGAGGACAGTGAGGTTCCGCTCTTTCCCAGGAGGGGGAAGAGGCAAATGGGAAGGCAGTACAGGAGGGTTGCTAGGTTTCTCTCTGACGGAGGAGGAGAGGGTCACGAAATGGTTCCTCTCTTTTTGAGGAAATTAGAGGGTTCAGGTTAGTAAGGTATTATTGCACTCTTCGGCAGTAGTAGCCCAGGACTTTGCATTTCTCACACAGGTGCTGAGGGTGCTCCTTACTCTGGTCTGAGACGTCCAGGCCATCAGGCTTCTCCAACGGACGCTAAGGGAGGGAGGAGGGATAGAAGGATGAGAGGGAAGTAGGAATATGGAGAGGGAAAGAGGAAGGGGGAGAGAGGGTAGAGAAAGAGGGAGGGAGGTAGAGAAAGAGAGGTGAGAGAGTCATCACATACAAGTATACACACTATAGAAACCGTTTGTTATACTAAAGTGTTTTCTATGGTGCTAACATGGCAGGGGAACAGAGTTATCCTCTGTTCTAAATTGGGTGCTAACCACACACTGGCAATTCAACACACACACATACCAAGCCTTCTATTTGCCAGCAGATTGTTTGGGTACTACTCAAACCAGCTCTGTTGTATCCCACATTCTCAGTGATTTGGCCACAATAACTAACCCTGAATGTTTTCAGACCTGGAGTCAGTGTACTTTGTGTTACTGGTTTCAGAGCTGTGGCAAACAACCTTAACAGATCCCCCTCTCTCTCTCTCTCTCTCACTCACACAATATAATTACAGAGGCTGTGTCCAAAACGGTACCCTGTTCCTTATGTAGTGCACTACTTTTGATCAGAGCTTTATGGACGCCATTTGGGACATAGACTCTCTCTCTAACACGGCACACAGTATAATTACAGAAAGAGGTCCAAGGCACATGTTTGCTGATATAAACCTGCATGAAAATACCAGCTACACCACTGAGAATAATCGCTTTCTTGGAAAGGCTATGGAGGACAACAGAGGGTATCGTTCAGCGCCAACGGTTTGTTGGATGTCAATCACATACATTACTCTGCAATCATTTACTTTCCCACCCATTGTTCTTACAGAGTTTATTTTATAATACTGTTATTGTTTCCAGACAGATGGTCTCAGACTTATTCTTTAACTTGTCAAAACCAGAGCTCGTATTCATAAAGCATCTCTGATATAAAGTCAGTTTTGCCTTTTAGATCACAATGATTAAGATTATATGGACAGAGCGGACCTGATCCTAGATCAGCATTCCTACTCTGAGACGCTTTATAAATATGGGGCCAGGTTGCCAAGGACCAGCGCAAGGAGACAATGCAGCCAACCTTCACCTTGACTGTCTGCCACTAGTTTAAAAACGAACTGATAACAACATTAAATACATATCAAACATACCCACAATGTGAGGTTTGGCTTCCAAAATATGATATACAGTACTTGATTACTAAAAGTATATGTTTCATAGGAGAAAGGATCTGGTATTTAAACATCTTGGGTTTTAGACTGAAGGACTGAATCTGTCCGGTTGAACTGTATATTTATTTAATGGATAAACATGTTTTTCATTCCAGAGACAGATTCTGTCCGGCCATAGATATCCTGTCTTAAAGTCATGAAATGTGAAAACTATAGAAGCAAATCTAGAAGACTATAGAGCAAATATAGGATCTAGAAGACTATAGAGCAGATAGAGGTTATAGAAGACTATAGAGCAGATAGAGGTTATAGAAAACTATAGAAGATTATAGAACAGATAGAGGATCTAGAAGACTATAGAACAGATAGAGGTTCTAGAAGACTATAGAACACAGAGGAACTAGAAGACTATAGAACAGATAGAGGTTCTAAAAGACTATAGAGCAAATAGGGGATCTAGAAGACTAGAATACTATTGAGTAGATAGAGGAGCTAGACGACTATAGAGTAGATAGAGGAGCTAGACACCTATAGAACAGATAGAGGATCCAAAAAACTATAGAATATAGAACAGATAGAGGATCTAGAAGAATATAGAACAGATAGAAGTTCTAAAATACTATAGAGCAGATAGGGGATCTAGAAGACTAGAATACTATAGAGTAGATAGAGGGTCTAGACGACTATAGAACAGATAGAGGTTCTAGAAGACTATAGAGCAGATATAGGTTCTAGAAGACTATAGAAGACTATAGAACAGCTAGAGGATCTAGAAGACTATAGAACAGATGGTGGTTCTAGAAGAATATAGAAGACTATAGAACAGATAGAGGATCTAGACTATAGAGCAGATAGAGGATCTAGAATATAGAGTAGATATATCTAGAAGATTATAGAGATGATAGAGGATCTAGAAGACTATGGAACAGATAGAGGATCTAGAAGACTATAGAGCAGATAGAGGATCTAGAAGACTATAGAAGAATATAGAACAGCTAGAGTATCCAGAAGACTATAGAACAGATAGAGGATCTAGAAGACTTTAGAACAGATAGAGGATCTAGAAGAATATAGAAGACTATAGAACAGATAGATGATCTGGAAGACTATAGAACAGATATAAGTTCTAAAAGACTATAGAGCAGATAGGGGATCTAGAAGTCTAGAATACTATAGAGTAGATAGAGGATCTAGACAACTATAGAACAGATAGAGATCTAGAAGACTATAGAACAGATGGAGGGTCTAGACTATATAGCAGATAGAGGATCTAGACTATAGAGCAAATAGAGGATCTAGAAGACAATAGAGCAGATAGAGGATCTAGAAGACTATAGAAGATGACAGAGCAGATAGAGGATCTAGAAGACTATAAACGACTATGGAACAGATAGAGGATCTAGAAGACTATAGAACAGATAGAGGATCTAGAAGACTATAGAACAGATAGAGGATCTAGAAGACTATAGAACAGATAGAGGATCCAGAAGACTATAGAACAGATAGAGGATCCAGAAGACTATAGAACAGATAGGGGATCTAGAAGACTAGAATACTATAGAGTAGATAGAGGATTTAGAAGACTATAGAACAGATAGAGGTTCTAGAAGGCTATAGAAGACTATAGAGCAGATATAGGTTCTAGAAGACTATAGAAGACTATAGAACAGCTAGAGGATCTAGAAGACTATAGAACAGATGGGGGTTCTAGAAGATTATAGAAGACTATAGAACAGATAGAGGTTCTAGAAGACTATAGAGCAGATAAAGGATCTAGAATACTATAGACGATGATTGAGCAGATAGAGGATTTAGAAGACTATAGAAGAGATAGAGGATCTAGAAGACTATAGAACAGATAGAGGATCTAGAAGACTATAGAACAGATAGAGGATCTAGAAGACTATAGAACAGATAGAGGATCTAGAAGACTATAGAACAGATAGAGGATCTAGAAGACTATAGAACAGATAGAGGATCTAGAAGACTATAGAACAGATAGAGGATCCAGAAGACTATAGAACAGATAGAGGATCCAGAAGACTATAGAACAGATAGGGGATCTAGAAGACTATAGAACAGATAGAGGATCTAGAAGACTATAAACGACTATGGAACAGATAGAGGATCCAGAAGACTATAGAACAGATAGGGGATCTAGAAGACTATAGAACAGATAGAGGATCTAGAAGACTATAGAACAGATAGAGGATCTAGAAGACTATAGAACAGATAGAGGATCTAGAAGACTATAGAGCAGATAGAGGATCTAGTAGATTACAGAAAACTATAGAACAAATAGGGGATCTAGAAGACTATAGACGACTATAGAGCAGATAGAGGTTCCAGAAGACTAAAGAAGACTATAGAACATATAGAGGGTCTAGAAGAATATAGAACAGATAGAAGTTCTAAAAGATTATAGAGCAGATAGGGGATCTAGAAGACTAGAATACTATAGAGTAGACAGAGGATCTAGACGACTATAGAGCAGATAGAGGATTTAGAAGACTATAGAAGACTATAGAACAGATAGAGGTTATAGAAGACTGTAGAAGACTATAAAACAGATAGAGGCTATAGAAGACTATAGAACAGATTGAGGTTATAGAAGACTGTAGAAGACTGTAGAAGACTATAAAACAGATAGAGGCTATAGAAGATTATAGAAGACTACAGAGCAGATAGAGGTTATAGAAGACTATAGAACAGATAGAGGTTATAGAAGACTATAGCAGACTGTAGAACAAATAGAGGTTATAGAAGACTATAGAAGACTATAGAACAGATAGAGGTTAAAGAAGACTATAGCAGACTGTAGAACAAATAGAGGTTATAGAAGACTATAGCAGACTATAGAACAGATAGAGGTTATAGAAGACTGTAGAAGACTATAAAACAGATAGAGGCTATAGAAGACTATAGAACAGATTGAGGTTATAGAAGACTGTAGAAGACTAGAAGACTATAAAACAGATAGAGGCTATAGAAGATTATAGAGGACTACGGAGCAGATAGAGGTTATAGAAGACTATAGAACAGATAGAGGTTATAGAAGACTATAGCAGACTGTAGAACAAATAGAGGTTATAGAAGACTATAGAAGACTATAGAAAAGATAGAGGTTATCGAAGACTATAGCAGACTGTAGAACAAATAGAGGTTATAGAAGACTATAGCAGACTATAGAACAGATTGAGGCTATAGAAGACTATAGCAGACTGTAGAACAAATAGAGGTTATAGAAGACTATAGCAGACTGTAGAGGATATAGAAGACTATAGAGGATATATGTAACTCATCTGTGATTTTAATCTGATTGTTTCCCTCTGACTCGTGGGACTTTAATGGTCTGCCTGGCATTAATGTAGTACAGTATTTGATGCTATTGTGAAGGTCAGGACTCAGGTCAGGATATTTTTATTTACCTCAGCACCTAACAGAAACTGTTGAGGACATGAAGACTTGCAGTAAAGCAAATCTGGGAATCAGATACCAAAGTCGGAGAATATGGAAAATATACAATGTTAAATTCATTTCCCTCAGTCCTTCCTGTTAGAGCGTGTGTGTGTGTGTGTGTGTGTGTGTGTGTGTGTGTGTGTGTGTGTGTGTGTGTGTGTGTGTGTGTGTGTGTGTGTGTGTGTGTGTGTGTGTGTGTGTGTGTGTGTGTATGTGTGTGTGTGTGTTGTACAGTACGTGGGGGTTAGCTGTCCATTCTCAAACGCTGACATTGGGAAACATGTGAAGTGGGTGAGATTGCAAATGTGAGGAATTTGCCCGCAAGTGTGGTTCTAGCCACAACACCACGCACACACGCACACACACACACACACACACACACACACACACACACACACACACACACACACACACACACACACACACACACACACACACACACACACACACACACACACACACACACACACACACACACACACACACACACACACACACACCAACCACACACCACACACACACACACACACACACACACAGAAAAAGAGAGGGAAAAGAGCATGCTTTTCCCACCAGCTAGTTCCATTGAACAGACACTTTTCTCTGTCGTTTTGGTGAGAATAATCACTGTGACTGCTGCCCTTTCATGGTGACGTGATACTTTCGCATCATCCGTTTGATCTGGGGAAGTCGCCTGATATTACTTGAAGCATTCTATCATTGACGTACAGTTAGTTATCTGTATGTCTATTTTGTTGTTGTGACTGTAACCATAGCTACAGTATAGCGGAACCTTCAATGCAATTGAAGAATGGATGAAGAGCCATGCAAATTATTGCTGCACGTCCAAACCCAAAGCAACTGTAAGAGGTGCGTAACTGGCTGCAGGGAAGTCAGGCGCAGGAGAACAGAAATGGGTAACAACCGGAGCAGTTTAAAACCTCTCTGGACCACCCATCCCGGATCCGGGATAACTGTCATCAGAAACGCTGACTAGTATAGCCTAGCCTAGTGCCACAGGGATATAATATAATATAATTTCATGAAATCACAAGTCCAATACAGCAAATGAAAGATAAACATCTTGTGAATCCAGCCAACATGTCCGGTTTTTAAAATGTTTTACAGCGAAAACACAACATATATTTATGTTAGCTCACCACCATATCCCAAAAAACACAGCCATATTTTCACAGCAAAGATAGCTTTCACAAAACCCACAAATAGAGATAAAATTAATCACTAACCTTTGAACAACTTCATCAGATGACAGTCATATGACATCATGTTATACAATACATTTATGTTTTGTTCGATTATGTGCATATTTATAGCCAGAAATTGTGGTTTTACATTGGCGCCATGTTCAGAAATGGCTCCAAAATAGCCAGAATAATTACAGAGAGCAACGTGAAATACAGAAATACTCATCATAAAACTTTGATGAAAAATACATGTTGTACTTATAATTAAAGATAAACATCTTGTGAATCCAGCCAACATATCTGATTTTTAAAATGTTTTACAGCGAAAACACAACATATATTTATGAAAGCTCACCACAATATCCAAAAACACACCGCCATTTTTTCACAGAAAAGATAGCTTTCACAAAACCCACAAATAGAGATAAAATTAATCACTAACCTTTGAACAACTTCATCAGATGACAGTCATATGACATCATGTTATACAATACATTTATGTTTTGTTCGATTATGTGCATATTTATAGCCAGAAATCGTGGTTTTACATTGGCTCCATGTTCAGAAATGGCTCCAAAATAGCGAAAGTAATTACAGATAGCAACGTGAAATACAGAAATACTCATCATAAACTTTGATGAAAGATACATGTTTAACATATAATTAAAGATACACTGGTTCTTAATGCAACCGCTGTGTTAGATTTAAAAAAGAACTTTAGTAAAAAGCACAGCATGCAATAATCTGAGACAGCGCTCGGCCATTCTCCGCCATGTTGAAGTCAACAGAAATACGAAATTACATCATAAATATTCCCTTACCTTTGATGATCTTTCATCAGAATGCAGTGCCAGGAATCCTAGTTCCACAATAAATCGTTGTTTTGTTTTATAATGTCCATTCCTTCTGTCGAATTAGCAACTTTGGCTAGCATGTGTAGTACACGTGTCCAAACACTTGCGCAGTTGAACGAAAACTTCAAAAAGTGGTATTACAAGTCGAATAAACTGGTCAAACTCAGTTGAGAATCAATCTTCAGGATGTTTTTCTCATATATATCCAATAACGTCCCAAACGGAGCATTTCTTCATGTCTATCTAACGCAGTGCAGACAAAGACATCACATGCCCTCTATGCGTGGCCAAGAACTGGCAATCTGCCTGACCTGTCACTCCAAAGGCTCTCATCCGGTCCCACATGAAGCTATATGCTTCATTCCACGTTCTACTGCCTGTTGACATCTAGTGGAAGGCGTATGAAGTGCATACAGATCCATAAATATAAGGCAATTGAATAGGTGATGCCTTTCACAGCGACCCATTTCAGAATTTTGACTTCCTGTTTCGAAGTTTGCCTGCCATATGAGTTCTGTTTTACTCACAGATATAATTCAAACAGTTTTAGAAATTTAGAGTGTTTTCTATCAAATAGTAATAATAATATGCATATCATATGATCTAGGACAGAGTACGAGGCCGTTTAATTTGGGCACAAATTCATCCAAAAGTGAAAATGTCGCCCCCTATACCTAAGAAGTTAATGAGGCAACACAAACTGCACCCAGAACAACAAAATACGGGTTGAAATAACCCGTCACAAACCAGTCTGAAGTGCACATACACTTTACAACAAACAATTCCACACACAGACATGGGGGGAAACAGAGGGTTATATGCAAGTAATGAGGGAATGTAAACCAGGTGTGCGGGAAAACAAGACAAAACAAATGGAAAAATGAAAGGTGGATCGCGATAGCTAGAAGACCGGTGACGTCCACCGCCGAACGCCGCCCGAACAAGGAGAGGAACCGACTTTGGCGGAAGTCGTGACAGTACCCCCCCTTGACGCGCGGCTCCAGCAGCGCGCCGACACCGGCCTCGGGGACGACCCGGGGGGCGAGGTGCAGGGCGATCCGGACGGAGACGGTGGAACTCACGCAGCATTGAAGGGTCCAACACGTCCTCCACCGGAACCCAGCATCTCTCCTCCGGACCGTACCCCTCCCACTCCACGAGGTACTGAAGGCCCCTTGCCCGACGCCACGAATCCAGTATGGAGCGAACGGCGTACGCCGGGGGCCCCTAGATGTCCAGAGGGGGAGGAGGAACCTCCCGCACCTCAGACTCCTGGAGCGGACCAGCCACCACCGGCCTGAGGAGAGACACATGGAACGAGGGGTTAATACGGTAATCGGGGGGGAGCTGTAACCTGTAACAAACCTCGTTCAGTCTCCTCAGGACTTTAAATGGCCCCACAAACCGCGGACCCAGCTTCCGGCAGGGCAGGTGGAGGGGCAGGTTTCGGGTCGAGAGCCAGACCCGGTCACCGCCTCACTCTGGTGATGGTCTGCGCTGGATTTCTGGCGCAGCACGGCGCACTGAAGGTGAACATGGGCGGCGTCCCATGTCTCCTCCGCGCGCCGGAACCAGTCGTCCACCACAGGAGCCTCAGTCTGACTCTGATGCCAAGGAGCCAGAACCGGCTGATACCCCAGTACGCACTGAAAGGGGGAGAGGTTAGTGGAGGAGTGGCGAAGCGAGTTCTGGGCCATCTCTGTCCAGCCCACTCCCCCGGCCGGTCCTGGCAATAAGACCGCAGAAACCTACCTAACTCTCTCCACCTACCCGTTACTCTCGGGGTGAAAACCTGAGGTAGGGCTAATCGAGACCCCCAGACGCTCCATGAACGCTCTTCAGACCCTCGACGTGGACTGGGGACCTCGGTCAGACACTATATCCTCAGGTACCCCGTAGTGCCGGAAGACGTAAGTGAACAAGGCCTCCGCAGTCTGTAGGGCCGTAGGGAGACCGGGCAGAGGAAGGAGACGGCAGGACTTGGAGAAACGGTCCATAACAACCAGGATCGTGGTGTTCCCCTGAGATGAGGGGAGATCTGTGAGAAAATCTGAGACCATGGCAGGTGAGACCATGGCCATTGTGGAACGGGTAAGGGGTGTAATTTACCTCTGGGCAGGTGCCTATGAGCCTTACACTGGGCGCACACCGAGCAGGAGGAAACATAAACCCTCACGTCCTTGGCCAAGGTGGACCACCAGTACTTCCCACTCAAACAGCGCACTGTCCGACAGATACCTGGATGACCAGAGGAGGGTGATGTGTGAGCCCAATAGATCAGCCGGTCACGGACAGCAGACGGAACGTACAGACGCCCAGCGGGACACTGGAGGGGAGCGGGCTCTGCACGTAACGCCTGCTCAATGTCCGCGTCCAGCTCCCACACTACAGGCGCCACCAGGCAGGAGGCCGGGAGTATGGGGGTGGAATCCATGGGCCGCTCCTCTGTGTCATACAGCTGGGACAGTGCGTCTGCCTTGACATTCTGGGAACCTGGTCTGTACGAAAGGGTGAAAACAAAACGTGTAAAAAACATGGCCCACCTTGCCTGGCGAGGATTCAGTCTCCTCGCTGCCCGGATGTACTCCAGATTGCGGTGGTCAGTCCAGATGAGAAAAGGGTGTTTAGCCCCCTCAAGCCAATGTCTCCACGCCTTCAAAGCCTTGATGACAGCCAACAGCTCCCGGTCCCCCTCGTCATAGTTTCACTCCACCGGGCTGAGCTTCCTCGAGAAGAAGGCACAGGGGCGGCGCTTCGGAGGCGCAACCGAGCGCTGAGAGAGCACGGCTCCTATCCCAGCCTCGGACGCCAAAGAGGGATCCGGATAGGCCAGCACGGGAGCCGAGGTAAACAGGGCCCTTAGGTGAACAAAAGCCCTGTCCGCCTCAGCTGACCACTGCAAACGCACCGCCCCCCCCCCTTCAGCAGTGAGGTAATGGGAGCCGCTACCTGACCAAAACTCCGGATAAACCTCCGGTAGTAATTGGCAAACCCTAGAAAACGCTGCACCTCCTTTACCGTGGTTGGACTCGGCCAATTATGCACGGCTGAAATGCGGTCACTCTCCATCTCCACCCCTGAGGTGGAAATGCGGTATCCTAGGAAGGAGACGGACTGCTGGAAGAACAGGCATTTCTCAGCCTTGACACACAGGTCATGCTCCAACAGTCGTCCAAGCACCCCGCGCACCAAGGACACATGCTCGGCGCGTGCAGCAGAGTATATCAGAATGTCATCGATATAATGCTCATAATGCCCTGAGATGGTACTGAACGCTGTCTTCCACTCGTCTCCCTCCCAGATACGCACCAGGTTGTAAGCGCTCCTGAGATCTAGTTTCGTGAAGAAGCGCGCCCCGTGCATTGACTCAATCGCTGTGGCTATGAGAGGTAGCGGGTAACTGTACTTCACAGTGATCTGGTTAAGAGCTCGATAGTCAATACATGGGCGCAGACCCCTCTCCTTCTTCTTCACAAAAAAGAAACTCGAGGAGGCGGATGAAGTAGAGGACCGAATGTACCCCTGACGCAGGGATTCGGAGACATATGTTTCCATAGCTGCCGTCTCCGCCTGTGACAGGGGATACACATGACTTCTGGGAAGTGCGGCGTCTACCAGGAGATTTATTGCACAACGATGGGGAAGAGCCAAATCGGAATCGGGGGAATGCGCACGGTGGAGACCTGGTCTGGACTTTCCACTGTAGTAGCCCCAATAGAAACCCCTAAACACCTCCCCAAACACTCTCGCGACCACCCCGTGAGAGCCCTCCGTTGCCATGAAACAGTTGGGTCATGACAGGCTAACCAGGGTAGGCCTAGCACCACGGGAAACGCAGGAGAGTCAATGAGGAAGAGACTGATTCTCTCCTTGTGACCCCCCTGTGTCACCATGCCCAGGGGAGCGGTGGCCTCCCTAATCAACCCTGACCTTAATGGTCGACTTTCTAAGGCGTGAACTGGGAAGGGCATAGCCACTGGAACAATGGGGATCCCTAAACTATGGGAGAATGATCTGTCTATGAAATTCCCAGCCGCGCCTGAATCGACGAGCACTTTATGCTGGGAATGCGGGGAAAACTCAGGAAAAGTAACATACAACAACAGGTGTGCAACAGAGGGCTCTGGGTGAGAATGGTGCCGGCTCACCTGGGGTGACGCCAGAGTGCCCTGCTCGCTGCCTCGACCCCCAGAGGAACCAACCCGGCACCGACCGGCAGTGTGACCTCTGCGGCCACAGATGGTGCACGTGAAGGAACCTCCTCTGGTCTCCCTGAGCGCAGCACCTCCCAGCTCAATGGGCATCGGAGCGGTGGTGCTGGGGGATGGAACCGACAGACCCCGCTCTGGACGTCCGCGGGTAGCCAGCAGGTTATCCAGCCAAATGGACAGGTCCACCAGCTGGTCAAAGGGGAGGGTGGTGTCCCTGCAGGCCAACTCCCGACGGACGTCCTCCTGCAAACTGCAGTGGTCGATCAGGGCCCTGTCATTCCATCCCACGCCCATGTATATAGTCTCGCTATTGTTATTTTACTGCTGCTCTTTAACTTCCCTAGGGTAGGGGGCAGCATTCGGAATTTTGGAAGAAAAGCGTGCCCGAATTAAACTGCCTGCTACTCAGGCCCAGAAGCTGGGATATGCATAATTGGTAGATTTGGATAGAAAACACTCTAAAGTTTCCAAAACTGTTAAAATAATGTCTGTGAGTATAACAGCACTGATATGGCAGGCAAATAGCTGAGGAAAATCCATCCAGGAAGTGGGAAATCTGAGTTTTGTAGTTTTTCAAGTGATTGCCTATCCAATATACTGTGTCTATGGGGTCAGATTGCACTTCCTAAGGCTTCCACTATATGTCAACAGTCTTTAGAACGTTGTTTCAGGCTTCTACTGTGAAGGGGGAGCGAATAAGAGCTGTTTGAACCAGGGGTCTGGTTGAAAGCCTTTAGTTTAGTCATGCGCGCAGCCGTGAGCGCGAGCTCCGTTCCCTTTCATTTCTAAAGACAAAGGAATTGTCCGGTTGGAATATTATTGAAGATTTATGATAAAAACATCCTAAAGATTAATTCTATACATCGTTTGACATGTTTCTACGAACTGTAATGGAACTATTTTGACTTTTCGTCTGGACTTAGTGCCCGCGCATTGTACTTTTGGATTACCAGGACTAAACGAACAAAAAGGAGGTATTTGGACATAAAGATTAACTTTATCGAACAAAACAAACATTTTTTGTCTAACATGGAGACCTGGGAGTGCCATCAGATGAAGATCATCAAAGGTAAGTGATTAATTTTAACGCTATTTCTGACTTTTGTGACACCTCTCCTTGGCTGGAAAATGGCTGTATGGTTTTCTGTGGCTAGGCGCTGACCTAACATAATCGCATGGTGTGCTTTTGCCGTAAAGCCTTTTTGAAATCTAACACAGCGGTTGCATTAAGGAGAAGTTTATCTTTTATCTTTATCTTGTATCTTAGATCAATGTTTATGATGAGTATTTCTGTAATTTGATGTGGCTCTCTGCACTTTCACCGAATGTTTGTTTGAGACAATGCATTTCTGAACATTACGCTCCAAAGTAATCGCATGGTGTGCTTTCGCAGTAAAGCCTTTTTGAAATTGGACACTGTGGTTGGATTTACAAGAAGTTTATCTTTAAAATGGTGTATAATACTTGTATTTTTGAGGAATTTTAATTATGGGATTTCTGTTGTTTTGAATTTGGCGCCCTGCAATTTCACTGGCTGTTGTCGAGGTGGGACGCTACCGTCCCACTTGTACCAGAGAGGTTAATTACTTTTATTTCTTATTCTTATCCGTATTTTAGATTTTTTAAACTGCATTGTTGGTTAGGGGCTCGTAAGTAAGCATTTCCCTATATAGTGCACTATTTTTGAATCAGGGCCCAGTGCCACTATGTCAGGAACAGGGTGCCATTTGGTAACTAGAAGTTACATGTAATTTGTTGCACTAGGGATAATAGACACAGAATTCTGTCAAAACCTACTTTTTCCCTCTCAACTCAATAAGCAAAAAATGTACACTTTTTAAAGCTAATTTAATTAAGGATTATTTCATGGCAGGGGGTCACATATTTGGACAATTACTTATAACATCTACACTGAACAAAAATATAAACGCAACATGCAATAATTTCAAAGATTTTACTGAGTTACAGTTCTGTCACGACTTCCACCGAAGTCGGTCCCTCTCCTTGTTCGGGCGGCGTTCGGCAGTCGACGTCACCGGTCTTCTAGCCATCGCCGCTCCACCTTTCTTTTTTCATTTGTTTTGTCTTGTTTTCCCGCACACCTGGTTCACATTCCCTCATCAGACTAAATGTATATTACCCTCTGTTTCCCCCATGTCTGTGTGTGGAATTGTTCTTTGTGTAGGGTGTTACGCTACAGGCTGGCTTGCGCTAGGTTTGTTTCGAACCTAGGTTTTTTTGTTTCGTTTAAACCGGTTCATGTTACCGTGGTTGTGCTTTGTGCTGCCTCGCCTGTGCCTTTGGGCCAGGGTGTATATTAAAGTTCTCCTGTTATCACCCATCTCTGCTCTCCTGCGCCTGACTTCCCGGCAGCCAGTCACTCACCCCGTTACAAGTTCATATAAGGAAATCAGTCAATTGAAATAAATGTATTAGGCCCTAATCTATGGGTTTCACATGACTGGGAATACAGTTATGCATCTGTTGACCACAGATACCTTAAACAAATGCTAGGGGTGTGGACCAGAAAATCAGTCAGTATCTGGTATGACCACTATTGGCCTCATGCGCGACACATCTCTTTCGCATAGAGTTGATCAGGCCATTGATTGTGGCCTATGGAATTGTGTCCCACTACTCTTTAATGGCTGTGCAAAGTGGCTTGATATTTAGCGGGAACTGGAACACGCTGTCTTACACGTAGATCCAGATCATCCCAAACATGCTCAATGGGTGACATGTCTGACGAGTATGCAGGACATGGATGAACTGGGACATTTTCAGCTCCCAGCAATGGTGTACAGATCCTTGCGACATGCATTATCATGTTGAAACATGAGGTGATGGTGGTGGATGAATGGCACGATAACGGGCCTCAGGATCTCAGGATGAATGGCACGATAACGGGCCTCACTAAAGTCGGTTACGATGTCTTTGTGTATTCAAATTGCCATTGATAAAATGCAATTGTCTTTGTTGTCTGTAACTTATGCCTGCCCATACCATAACCCCACCACCACCATGGGGCACTCTGTTTACAACTCTGACATCAGCAAACCACTCGCCCACACGACGCCATACACGCTGTTTGCCATCTGCCTGGGACAGTTGAAACCGGGAATCTACCGTGGAGAGCACACTTCTCCAGCGTGCCAGTGCCCATCAAAGGTGAGCATTTGCCCACTAAAGTCGGTTACGATGTCGAACTGCAGTCAGGCCATGACCATGGTGAGGACGACGAGCATGCAGATGAGCTTCCCTGAGACGGATTCTGTTTGTGCAGAAATTCTTTGGTTGTGCAAACCCATAGTTTCATCAGCTGTCCAGGTGGCTTGTCCCAGAGGTGATTTTTTAAAATTTCTTTTTTTACCCCCTTTTTCTCCCCAATTTCGTGATATCCAGTTGCTGGTAGTTACTGTCTTGTCTCATCGCTACAACTCCTGCACAGACTTGGGAGAGGCGAAGGTCGAGAGCCATGTGTCCTCCGAAACACAACCCAACCAAGCCGCACTGCTTCTTAACACAGTGTGCATCCAATCCGGAAGTCAGCCGCACCAATGTGTCGGAGGAAACATCGTACACCTAGCGACCTGGTCAGCGTGCACTGCGCCCGGGCCGCCACAGGAGTTGCTAGTGCGCGATGAGACAAGGATATCCCTGCCGGCCAAACCCCCCCTAACCCGGACGACGCTAGGCCAATTTTGCACCGCCCCACGGGCCTCCCGGTCGCGGCCGGCTGCGACAGAGCCTGGGCTCGAACCCAGAGTCTCTGGTGGCACAGCTAGCACTGCGATACAGTGCCTTAGAACACTGCGCCACCCGGGACGCCCCCCACAGGTGATTTTTTATTTATTTTTATTTCACCTTTATTTAACCAGGTAGGCCAGTTTAGAACAAGTTCTCATTTACAACTGCAACCTGGCCAAGATAAAGCAAAGCAGTGCGACAAAAACAACAACACATGGGATAAACAAACGTACAGTCAATAACACAATAGAAAAATCTGTATACAGTGTGTGCAAATGAAGTAAGGAGGTAAGGCAATAAATAGACCAATAGTGGCGAAGTAATTACAATTTAGCAATTTACACTGGAGTGATAGATGTGCAGATGATGATGTGCAAGTAGAAATAATGGTGTGCAAAAGAGCAGAAAAACAAAAACAAATATGGGGATGAGGTAGCTAGTAGGTTGGGTGGGCTATTTACATATGGACTGTGTACAGCTGCAGCGATCGGTAAGCTGCTCTGACAGCTAACGCTTAAAGTTAGTGAGGGAGATATAAGTCTCCAACTTCAGCGATTTTTGCAATTTGTTCCAGTCACTGGCAGCAGAGAATTGGAAGGAAAGGCTGACCAAAGAGGTGTTGGCTTTGGGGATGACCAGTGAAATATACCTGCTGGAGCCCGTGCTACGGGTGGGTGTTGCTATGGTGACCAGTGAGCTGAGATAAGGCGGAGCTTTACCTAGCAAAGACTTATAGATGGCCTAGAGCCAGTGGGTTTGGTGACGAATATGTAGCGAGGACCAGCCAACGAGAGCATACAGGTCGCAGTGGTGGGTAGTATATGGGGCTTTGGTGACCAAACGGATGGCACTGTGATAGACTGCATCCAATTTGCTGAGTAGAGTGTTGGAGGCTATTTTGTAAATGACATCGCCGAAGTCAAGGATCAGTAGGATAGTCAGTTTTACGAGGGTATGTTTGGCAGCATGAGTGAAGGAGGCTTTGTTGCGAAATAGGAAGAAGATTCTAGATTTAACTTTGGATTGGAGATGCTTAATGTGAGTCTGGAAGGAGAGTTTACAGTCTAGCCAGACACCTAGGTATTTATAGTTGTCCACATATTCTAAGTCAGAACCGTCCAGAGTAGTGATGCTAGTCGGGCAGGCGGGTGCAGGCAGCGATCGGTTGAAGAGCATGCATTTCGTTTTACTAGCATTTAAGAGCAGTTGGAGGCCACGGAAGGAGTGTTGTATGGCGTTGAAGCTCGTTTGGAGGTTTGTTAACACAGTGTACAAAGAAGGGCCAGATGTATACAGAATGGTGTCGTCTGTGTAGACGACACCATTGATATATACAGAGAAAAGAGTCGGCCCGAGAATTGAACCCTGTGGCACCCCCATACAGACTGCCAGAGGTCCGGACAACAGGCCCTCCGATTTGACACACTAGACTCTATCTGAGAAGTAGTTAGTGAACCAGGTGAGGCAGTCATTAGAGAAACCAAGGCTGTTGAGTCTGCCGATATGAATACGGTGATTGACAGAGTTGAAAGCCTTGGCCAGGTCGATGAAGACGGCTGCACAGTACTGTCTTTTATCGATGGCGGTTATGATATCGTTTAGGACCTTGAGCGTGGCTGAGGTGCACCCGTGACCAGCTCGGAAACCAGTTTGCATAGCGGAGAAGGTACTTTGGAATTCGAAATGGTCGGTGATCTGTTTGTTAACTTGGCTTTCGAAGACTTTAGAAAGGCAGGGCAGGATGGATAGAGGTCTGTAACAGTTTGGGTCTAGAGTGTCTCCCCCTTTAGAGAGGGGGATGACCGCGGCCGCTTTCCAATCTTTAGGAATCTCAGATGATACGAAAGAGAGGTTGAACAGACTAGTAATAAGGGTTGCAACAATTTCGGCAGATAATTTTAGGAAGAGAGGGTCCAGATTGTCTAGCCCAGCTGATTTGTAGGGATCCAGATTTTGCAGTTCTTTCGGAACATCAGCTGTCTGGATTTGGGTGAAGGAGAAGCGGGGGGGTTTGGGCCAGTTGCTGCGGGGGGTGCGGAGCTGTTGGCCAGGGTTGGGGTAGCCAGATGGAAAGCATGGCCAGCCATAGAGTAATGCTTATTGAAATTCTCGATTATCATGGATTTATCAGTGGTGACAGTGTTTCCTAGCCGGATGTGGAGGTCCTGGGCTGGCGTGGATACACGTGGTCTGCAAATTCTCTAAAATGACGTTGGAGGCAGCTTATGGTAGAGAAATTAACATTACATTCTCTGGCAACAGCTCTGGTGGTCATTCCTGCATTCAGCATGCCAACTGCATATTCCCTCAAACCTTGAGACATTTGTGGCATTGTGTGACAAAACTGCACAGTTTAGAGTGGCCTTTTATTGCACAAGGTGCACTTGTGTAGTGATCATGCTGTTTAATCAGCTTTTTGATATACCACACCTATCAGGTGTGGCAAGGGAAGAAAGGCTCACTAAACAAATTTGTGCAACATTTTTGAGAGAAATAAGCTTTTTGTGTGTATGGGAAATGTATGCGATGTTTTATTTCAGCTCATGAAACATGTGACCAACACTTTACATGTTGCATTTATATTTTTGTTGGGAATAGTTAAACCATTTCTTGGAATGTATTGCTGTTGAGATGAATAGTTTACAAGTGACAGAGCTCTGGGCCCATGTTCACAAAGTGTCTCAGAGTACTGTAGGATTGCCAATCTAGGATCAGGTCCCCCCCGTCCAAATAATCTTAATCATTGTGATCTAAAATGCAAACTGATCCTAGATCAGCACTCACACTCTGAAGCACTCTTTATTTTACTCTATTTTAATCAGGCAAGTTGGGAACAACCTAGAAACTGTAAGCAGCGACAATTGTGTCCCAAATAGCACCCATTCCCTATATAGTGCACTACTTTTGACCAGAGCCCACTGCCTCAATTTACATGCTCTCCCTTCCAAACCCTGACTACACACACACACACACACACACACACACACACACACACACACACACACACACACACACACACACACACACACACACACACACACACACACACACACACACACACACACACACACACACACATGTTGTCCTACCTGCTTGTGTGGGTAGACGTTGATGTGACACTTGATACATTCTTGTCCCATGTTGGCCCAGGAGTTGCCACTCATCCACTTCCTCTTACACTTGGGACATTTGTACTCTCCAAAACACCTCTTCTTCCCCTGGTACGGAGTTAGACCCTCGCCTTTAGGCCTTGCCTGGGATTACAAGACAGAGAGGTTTAGATGGTAGTTTAAGCTATATCAATTGGGCTAAAGTCAGTATACAGAAGGTCCCTGAAACAGATAGTGAGAACCCAAAAGAGACAACAAAGACTGATGCAAAAAGTGAACTTTACCCAAGCTACCCTTTGTCTTTCCTTGATTTGTTATTTTGGGTGGTGTGTGCATGTCATACAGTATTTTCCTATGCATATTGTAACACTGAATGAATTGAGAAACTGAGACTGAGTGAGGAGAAGGCTTTTCGGCCTTCATACATGCACTCTGTCAAACACACACACACACAACACACACACTCCGTCAGCAATGAAATAAGGCTCGCGAGAGGCCAATATCCCTGGGAGGGGCTCTTACTCATCATACTGAGTATATACTGTGTGCGTCCCAAATGGCACCCTATTCTCTATATAGTGCACTACTTTTGACCAGAGTCCATATGGCTCTGTAGTGGGGAATGTAGGGAATAGGGTGCCATTTGGGACACCGTCCCATACTGGCAGTGGTTCATCTAGGCCTGGCCACTACAACAGCAACAAGGAGTAAAAGTTACATTTTCTTCCCCTAGTGTCGCATATAAAAGAACGATTGATGTCATTGCGGGGATAAATCACCACACGTGCATATGTCCTGCCAAAACTAACCAATTAGGGGGCTTGACTGGCAATGGCTAAACTCCCAGTGGCTGACAGTTGAAGCGTTTGGCTTATGTCACGTTAGAATCTGAAACCCGCCCATCAGATGCAAATCACCTTGTACTAAAACCCACTGTAGCCTAATAAAACACACACTGCTCTCAACCATTCCTAAGAATGCACTTTTTTGTTCCAGTCCAGCACTAGCACACCTGATTCAACTAGTCAACTAATCAGGGTGGTGGAGAGAGTGGTGTGTAGGATGATGGAGAGATGTGTACTGTGGTGGAGAGGAGTGTAGGGTGGTAGAGAGGAGTGTAGGGTGGCAGAGAGGAGTGGAGGGTGGTGGAGAGGGTTGTGTGTAGGATGATGGAGAGATGTGTACTGTGGTGGAGAGGAGTGTAGGGTGGTGGAGAGGAGTGGAGGGTGGTGGAGAGGGTGGTGGGTGGTGGGGAGTTGTGTAGGGTGGTGGAGAGGTGTGTAGGGTGGTAGAGAGGAGTGGAGGGTGGTGGAGAGGTGGAGAGGTGTGGAGGGTGGTGGGGAGTTGTGTAGGGTGGTGGAGAGGTGTGTAGGGTGGTGGAGAGGTGTGTAGGGTGGTGGAGAGGTGGAGAGGTGTGTAGGGTGGTGGAGAGGTGTGTAGGGTGGTGGAGAGGTGTGTAGGGTGGTGGGGAGTTGTGTAGGGTGGTGGAGAGGTGGAGAGGTGTATAGGGTGGTGGAGAGGTGTGTATGGGGGTGGAGAGGTGTGTAGGGTGGTGGAGAGGTGTGTAGGGTGGTGGGGAGTTGTGTAGGGTGGTGGAGAGGTGTGTAGGGTGGTGGAGAGGTGGAGAGATGTGTAGGGTGGTGGAGAGGTGTGTAGGGGGGTGGAGAGGTGTGTAGGGTGGTGGAGAGGTGGAGAGGTGTGTAGGGTGGTGGGGAGGTGTGTAGAGTGGTGGAGAGGTGTGTAGGGTGGTGGGGAGGTGTGTAGAGTGGTGGAGAGGTGTGTAGGGTGGTGGAGAGGTGTGTAGGGTGGTGGAGAGGTGTGTAGGGTGGTGGGGAGGTGGAGAGGTGTGTAGGGTGGTGGAGAGGTGGAGAGTTGTGTAGGGTGGTGGGGAGGTGGAGAGGTGTGTAGGGTGGTGGAGAGGTGGAGAGGTGTGTAGGGTGGTGGAGAGGTGTGTAGGGTGGTGGAGAGGAGTGTAGGGTGGTGGAGAGGTGTGTAAGGTGTTGGAAAGGTGGAGAGGTGTGTAGGGTGGTGGGGAGGTGTGTAGGGTGGTGGAGAGGTGTGTAGGTGTTGGAAAGGTGGAGAGGTGTGTAGGGTGGTGGGGAGGTGTGTAGGGTGGTGGAGAGGTGTGTAGGTGCTGGAGAGAGTGTGGGGTGGTGGAGAGGTGGAGAGGTGTGTAGGGTGGTGGAGAGGTGTGTAGGGTGGTGGAGAGGTGTGTAGGGTGGTGGAGAGGTGTGTAGGGTGGTGGAGAGGTGTATAGGGTGGTGGAGAGGTGGAGAGGTGTGTAGGGTGGTGGAGAGAGTGTAGGGTGGTGGAGAGGTGGAGAGGTGTGTAGGGTGGTGGAGAGTTGTGTAGGGTGGTATGGAGTTGTGTAGGGTGGTGGAGAGGTGTGTAGGGTGGTGGAGAGGTGGAGAGATGTGTAGGGTGGTGGAGAGGTGTGTAGGGGGGTGGAGAGGTGTGTAGGGTGGTGGAGAGGTGGAGAGGTGTGTAGGGTGGTGGGGAGGTGTGTAGAGTGGTGGAGAGGTGTGTAGGGTGGTGGGGAGGTGTGTAGAGTGGTGGAGAGGTGTGTAGGGTGGTGGAGAGGTGTGTAGGGTGGTGGAGAGGTGTGTAGGGTGGTGGAGAGGTGGAGAGGTGTGTAGGGTGGTGGGGAGGTGGAGAGTTGTGTAGGGTGGTGGGGAGGTGGAGAGGTGTGTAGGGTGGTGGAGAGGTGGAGAGGTGTGTAGGGTGGTGGAGAGGTGGAGAGTTGTGTAGGGTGGTGGGGAGGTGGAGAGGTGTGTAGGGTGGTGGAGAGGTGTGTAGGGTGCTGGAGAGGTGTATAGGGTGGTGGAGAGGTGGAGAGGTGTGTAGGGTGGTGGAGAGGTATGTAGGGTGCTGGAGAGGTGTGTGGGGTGGTGGAGAGATGTAGAGGTGTGTAGGGTGGTGGGGAGGTGTGTAGGGTGGTGGAGAGGTGTGTAGGGTGGTGGGGAGGTGGAGAGGTGTGTAGGGTGGTGGAGAGGTGTGTAGGGTGGTGGGGAGGTGTGTAGGGTGGTGGAGAGGTGTGTAGGGTGCTGGAGAGGTGTGTAGGGTGGTGGGGAGGTGTGTATGTGTGTAGGGTGGTGGAGAGGTGTGTAGGGTGGTGGAGAGGTGGAGAGGGTGGTGGAGAGTTGTGTAGGGTGGTGGAGAGGTGTGTAGGGTGGTGGAGAGGTGGAGAGGTGTGTAGGGTGGTGGAGAGGTGTGTAGGGTGCCGGAGAGGTGTATAGGGTGGTGGAGAGGAGGAGAGGTGTGTATGGTGGTGGAGAGGTGTGTAGGGTGCTGGAGAGGTGTGTGGGGTGGTGGAGAGATGGAGAGGTGTGTAGGGTGGTGGGGAGATGTGTAGGGTGGTGGAGAGGTGTGTAGGGTGGTGGGGTGGTGGAGAGGTGTGTAGGGTGGTGGAGAGGTGTGTAGGGTGGTGGGGAGGTGTGTAGGGTGGTGGAGAGGTGGAGGTGGAGAGGGTGGTGGGGAGGTGGAGAGGTGTGTAGGGTGGTGGAGAGGTGTGTAGGGTGGTGGAGAGGTGGAGAGGTGTGTAGGGTGGTGGAGAGATGTGTAGGGTGGTGGAGAGGTGGAGAGGGTGGTGGGGAGGTTTGTAGGGTGGTGGAGAGGTGTGTAGGGTGGTAGAGAGGAGTGTAGGGTGGTGGAGAGGAGTGGAGGGTGGTGGAGAGGGTGGTGGGTGGTGGGGAGTTGTGTAGGGTGGTGGAGAGGTGTGTAGGGTGGTAGAGAGGAGTGGAGGGTGGTGGAGAGGTGGAGAGGTGTGTAGGGTGGTGGGGAGTTGTGTAGGGTGGTGGAGAGGTGTGTAGGGTGGTGGAGAGGTGTGTAGGGTGGTGGAGAGGTGGAGAGGTGTGTAGGGTGGTGGAGAGGTGTGTAGGGTGGTGGAGAGGTGTGTAGGGTGGTGGGGAGTTGTGTAGGGTGGTGGAGAGGTGGAGAGGTGTATAGGGTGGTGGAGAGGTGTGTAGGGGGGTGGAGAGGTGTGTAGGGTGGTGGAGAGGTGTGTAGGGTGGTGGGGAGTTGTGTAGGGTGGTGGAGAGGTGTGTAGGGTGGTGGAGAGGTGGAGAGATGTGTAGGGTGGTGGAGAGGTGTGTAGGGGGGTGGAGAGGTGTGTAGGGTGGTGGAGAGGTGGAGAGGTGTGTAGGGTGGTGGGGAGGTGTGTAGAGTGGTGGAGAGGTGTGTAGGGTGGTGGGGAGGTGTGTAGAGTGGTGGAGAGGTGTGTAGGGTGGTGGAGAGGTGTGTAGGGTGGTGGAGAGGTGTGTAGGGTGGTGGGGAGGTGGAGAGGTGTGTAGGGTGGTGGAGAGGTGGAGAGTTGTGTAGGGTGGTGGGGAGGTGGAGAGGTGTGTAGGGTGGTGGAGAGGTGGAGAGGTGTGTAGGGTGGTGGAGAGGTGTGTAGGGTGGTGGAGAGGAGTGTAGGGTGGTGGAGAGGTGTGTAGGGTGTTGGAAAGGTGGAGAGGTGTGTAGGGTGGTGGGGAGGTGTGTAGGGTGGTGGAGAGGTGTGTAGGTGTTGGAAAGGTGGAGAGGTGTGTAGGGTGGTGGGGAGGTGTGTAGGGTGGTGGAGAGGTGTGTAGGTGCTGGAGAGAGTGTGGGGTGGTGGAGAGGTGGAGAGGTGTGTAGGGTGGTGGAGAGGTGTGTAGGGTGGTGGAGAGGTGTGTAGGGTGGTGGAGAGGTGTATAGGGTGGTGGAGAGGTGGAGAGGTGTGTAGGGTGGTGGAGAGAGTGTAGGGTGGTGGAGAGGTGGAGAGGTGTGTAGGGTGGTGGAGAGGTGTGTAGGGTGGTATGGAGTTGTGTAGGGTGGTGGAGAGGTGTGTAGGGTGGTGGAGAGGTGGAGAGATGTGTAGGGTGGTGGAGAGGTGTGTAGGGGGGTGGAGAGGTGTGTAGGGTGGTGGAGAGGTGGAGAGGTGTGTAGGGTGGTGGGGAGGTGTGTAGAGTGGTGGAGAGGTGTGTAGGGTGGTGGGGAGGTGTGTAGAGTGGTGGAGAGGTGTGTAGGGTGGTGGAGAGGTGTGTAGGGTGGTGGAGAGGTGTGTAGGGTGGTGGAGAGGTGGAGAGGTGTGTAGGGTGGTGGGGAGGTGGAGAGTTGTGTAGGGTGGTGGGGAGGTGGAGAGGTGTGTAGGGTGGTGGAGAGGTGGAGAGGTGTGTAGGGTGGTGGAGAGGTGGAGAGTTGTGTAGGGTGGTGGGGAGGTGGAGAGGTGTGTAGGGTGGTGGAGAGGTGTGTAGGGTGCTGGAGAGGTGTATAGGGTGGTGGAGAGGTGGAGAGGTGTGTAGGGTGGTGGAGAGGTATGTAGGGTGCTGGAGAGGTGTGTGGGGTGGTGGAGAGATGTAGAGGTGTGTAGGGTGGTGGGGAGGTGTGTAGGGTGGTGGAGAGGTGTGTAGGGTGGTGGGGAGGTGGAGAGGTGTGTAGGGTGGTGGAGAGGTGTGTAGGGTGGTGGGGAGGTGTGTAGGGTGGTGGAGAGGTGTGTAGGGTGCTGGAGAGGTGTGTAGGGTGGTGGGGAGGTGTGTATGTGTGTAGGGTGGTGGAGAGGTGTGTAGGGTGGTGGAGAGGTGGAGAGGGTGGTGGAGAGTTGTGTAGGGTGGTGGAGAGGTGTGTAGGGTGGTGGAGAGGTGGGTAGGGTGGTGGAGAGGTGTGTAGGGTGGTGGAGAGGTGTGTAGGGTGCCGGAGAGGTGTATAGGGTGGTGGAGAGGAGGAGAGGTGTGTATGGTGGTGGAGAGGTGTGTAGGGTGCTGGAGAGGTGTGTAGGGTGGTGGGGAGATGTGTAGGGTGGTGGAGAGGTGTGTAGGGTGGTGGGGTGGTGGAGAGGTGTGTAGGGTGGTGGAGAGGTGTGTAGGGTGGTGGGGAGGTGTGTAGGGTGGTGGAGAGGTGGAGGTGGAGAGGGTGGTGGGGAGGTGGAGAGGTGTGTAGGGTGGTGGAGAGGTGTGTAGGGTGGTGGAGAGGTGGAGAGGTGTGTAGGGTGGTGGAGAGATGTGTAGGGTGGTGGAGAGGTGGAGAGGGTGGTGGGGAGGTTTGTAGGGTGGTGGAGAGGTGTGTAGGGTGGTAGAGAGGAGTGTAGGGTGGTGGAGAGGAGTGGAGGGTGGTGGAGAGGGTGGTGGGTGGTGGGGAGTTGTGTAGGGTGGTGGAGAGGTGTGTAGGGTGGTAGAGAGGAGTGGAGGGTGGTGGAGAGGTGGAGAGGTGTGTAGGGTGGTGGGGAGTTGTGTAGGGTGGTGGAGAGGTGTGTAGGGTGGTGGAGAGGTGTGTAGGGTGGTGGAGAGGTGGAGAGGTGTGTAGGGTGGTGGAGAGGTGTGTAGGGTGGTGGAGAGGTGTGTAGGGTGGTGGGGAGTTGTGTAGGGTGGTGGAGAGGTGGAGAGGTGTGTATGGTGGTGGGGAGGTGTGTAGAGTGGTGGAGAGGTGTGTAGGGTGGTGGAGAGGTGTGTAGGGTGGTGGAGAGGTGTGTAGGGTGCTGGAGAGGTGTGTGGGGTGGTGGAGAGATGTGTAGGGTGGTGGAGAGGTGTGTAGGGTGCTGGAGAGGTGTGTGGGGTGGTGGAGAGATGGAGAGGTGTGTAGGGTGGTGGGGAGATGTGTAGGGTGGTGGAGAGGTGTGTAGGGTGGTGGGGAGGTGGAGAGGGGTGTGTAGGGTGGTGGAGAGGTGTGTAGGGTGGTGGGGAGGTGTGTAGGGTGGTGGAGAGGTGGAGGTGGAGAGGGTGGTGGGGAGGTGGAGAGGTGTGTAGGGTGGTGGAGAGGTGTGTAGGGTGGTGGGGAGGTGTGTATGTGTGTAGGGTGGTGGAGAGGTGTGTAGGGTGGTGGAGAGGTGGAGAGGGTGGTGGAGAGGTGTGTAGGGTGGTGGAGAGGTGTGTAGGGTGGTGGAGAGGTGGAGAGGTGTGTAGGGTGGTGGAGAGGTGTGTAGGGTGGTGGAGAGGTGTGTAGGATGCCGGAGAGGTGTATAGGGTGGTGGAGAGGAGGAGAGGTGTGTAGGGTGGTGGAGAGGTGTGTAGGGTGCTGGAGAGGTGTGTAGGGTGCCGGAGAGGTGTATAGGGTGGTGGAGAGGAGGAGAGGTGTGTAGGGTGGTGGGGAGATGTGTAGGGTGGTGGAGAGGTGTGTAGGGTGGTGGGGTGGTGGAGAGGGGTGTAGGGTGGTGGAGAGGTGTGTAGGGTGGTGGGGAGGTGTGTAGGGTGGTGGAGAGGTGGAGGTGGAGAGGGTGGTGGGGAGGTGGAGAGGTGTGTAGGGTGGTGGAGAGGTGTGTAGGGTGGTGGAGAGGTGGAGAGGTGTGTAGGGTGGTGGAGAGATGTGTAGGGTGGTGGAGAGGTGGAGAGGTGGAGAGGGTGGTGGGGAGGTTTGTAGGGTGGTGGAGAGGTGTGTAGGGTGGTAGAGAGGAGTGTAGGGTGGTGGAGAGGTGTGTAGGGTGGTAGAGAGTTGTGTAGGGTGCTGGAAAGGTGGAGAGGTGTGTAGGGTGGTGGGGAGATGTGTAGGGTGCTGGAGAGGTGTGTAGGGTGGTGGAGAGGTGTGTAGGGTGGTGGAGAGGTGTGTAGGGGGGTGGGGAGTTGTGTAGGGTGGTGGAGAGGTGTGTAGGGTGGTGGAGAGGTGTATATGGTGGTGGAGAGGTGTGTAGGGTGGTGGAGAGGTGTGTAGGTTGGTGGAGAGGTGTGTAGGGTGGTGGGGAGGTGTGTAGGGTGGTGGAGAGGTGGAGGTGGAGAGGGTGGTGGGGAGGTGGAGAGGTGTGTAGGGTGGTGGAGAGGTGTGTAGGGTGGTGGGGAGGTGTGTATGTGTGTAGGGTGGTGGAGAGGTGTGTAGGGTGGTGGAGAGGTGGAGAGGGTGGTGGAGAGGTGTGTAGGGTGGTGGAGAGGTGTGTAGGGTGGTGGAGAGGTGGAGAGGTGTGTAGGGTGGTGGAGAGGTGTGTAGGGTGGTGGAGAGGTGTGTAGGGTGCCGGAGAGGTGTATAGGGTGGTGGAGAGGAGGAGAGGTGTGTAGGGTGGTGGAGAGGTGTGTAGGGTGCTGGAGAGGTGTGTAGGGTGCCGGAGAGGTGTATAGGGTGGTGGAGAGGAGGAGAGGTGTGTAGGGTGGTGGGGAGATGTGTAGGGTGGTGGAGAGGTGTGTAGGGTGGTGGGGTGGTGGAGAGGGGTGTAGGGTGGTGGGGAGTTGTGTAGGGTGGTGGAGAGGTGTGTAGGGTGGTGGAGAGGTGGAGAGATGTGTAGGGTGGTGGAGAGGTGTGTAGGGGGGTGGAGAGGTGTGTAGGGTGGTGGAGAGGTGGAGAGGTGTGTAGGGTGGTGGGGAGGTGTGTAGAGTGGTGGAGAGGTGTGTAGGGTGGTGGGGAGGTGTGTAGAGTGGTGGAGAGGTGTGTAGGGTGGTGGAGAGGTGTGTAGGGTGGTGGAGAGGTGTGTAGGGTGGTGGGGAGGTGGAGAGGTGTGTAGGGTGGTGGAGAGGTGGAGAGTTGTGTAGGGTGGTGGGGAGGTGGAGAGGTGTGTAGGGTGGTGGAGAGGTGGAGAGGTGTGTAGGGTGGTGGAGAGGTGTGTAGGGTGGTGGAGAGGAGTGTAGGGTGGTGGAGAGGTGTGTAAGGTGTTGGAAAGGTGGAGAGGTGTGTAGGGTGGTGGGGAGGTGTGTAGGGTGGTGGAGAGGTGTGTAGGTGTTGGAAAGGTGGAGAGGTGTGTAGGGTGGTGGGGAGGTGTGTAGGGTGGTGGAGAGGTGTGTAGGTGCTGGAGAGAGTGTGGGGTGGTGGAGAGGTGGAGAGGTGTGTAGGGTGGTGGAGAGGTGTGTAGGGTGGTGGAGAGGTGTGTAGGGTGGTGGAGAGGTGTGTAGGGTGGTGGAGAGGTGTATAGGGTGGTGGAGAGGTGGAGAGGTGTGTAGGGTGGTGGAGAGAGTGTAGGGTGGTGGAGAGGTGGAGAGGTGTGTAGGGTGGTGGAGAGGTGTGTAGGGTGGTATGGAGTTGTGTAGGGTGGTGGAGAGGTGTGTAGGGTGGTGGAGAGGTGGAGAGATGTGTAGGGTGGTGGAGAGGTGTGTAGGGGGGTGGAGAGGTGTGTAGGGTGGTGGAGAGGTGGAGAGGTGTGTAGGGTGGTGGGGAGGTGTGTAGAGTGGTGGAGAGGTGTGTAGGGTGGTGGGGAGGTGTGTAGAGTGGTGGAGAGGTGTGTAGGGTGGTGGAGAGGTGTGTAGGGTGGTGGAGAGGTGTGTAGGGTGGTGGAGAGGTGGAGAGGTGTGTAGGGTGGTGGGGAGGTGGAGAGTTGTGTAGGGTGGTGGGGAGGTGGAGAGGTGTGTAGGGTGGTGGAGAGGTGGAGAGGTGTGTAGGGTGGTGGAGAGGTGGAGAGTTGTGTAGGGTGGTGGGGAGGTGGAGAGGTGTGTAGGGTGGTGGAGAGGTGTGTAGGGTGCTGGAGAGGTGTATAGGGTGGTGGAGAGGTGGAGAGGTGTGTAGGGTGGTGGAGAGGTATGTAGGGTGCTGGAGAGGTGTGTGGGGTGGTGGAGAGATGTAGAGGTGTGTAGGGTGGTGGGGAGGTGTGTAGGGTGGTGGAGAGGTGTGTAGGGTGGTGGGGAGGTGGAGAGGTGTGTAGGGTGGTGGAGAGGTGTGTAGGGTGGTGGGGAGGTGTGTAGGGTGGTGGAGAGGTGTGTAGGGTGCTGGAGAGGTGTGTAGGGTGGTGGGGAGGTGTGTATGTGTGTAGGGTGGTGGAGAGGTGTGTAGGGTGGTGGAGAGGTGGAGAGGGTGGTGGAGAGTTGTGTAGGGTGGTGGAGAGGTGTGTAGGTGGTGGAGGGTGGAGAGGTGTGTAGGGTGGTGGAGAGGTGTGTAGGGTGGTGGAGAGGTGTGTAGGGTGCCGGAGAGGTGTATAGGGTGGTGGAGAGGAGGAGAGGTGTGTATGGTGGTGGAGAGGTGTGTAGGTGCTGGAGAGGTGTGTGGGGTGGTGGAGAGATGGAGAGGTGTGTAGGGTGGTGGGGATATGTGTAGGGTGGTGGAGAGGTGTGTAAGGGGGTGGGTGGTGGAGAGGTGTGTAGGTGGTGGTGAGAGGTGTGTAGGGTGGTGGGGAGGTGTGTAGGGTGGTGGAAGGTGGAGTGGAGAGGGTTGTGGGAGAGGTGGGAGGTGTGGGGAGGGTGGAGAGGTGTGTAGGGTGGTGAGAGTGGCAGAGTGGAGAGGTGTGTTCGGTGTGGAGAGCTGTGTCGGGTTGTGGCGAGGTGAGAGGGTGGTGGGGAGGTTGAGTGTGGAGAGGTGTGTAGGGTGGTAGAGAGGAGTGTGGGTTGGTGAGAGTGAGTGAGGTGTGGAGAGGTGGTGGTGGGGGTGGAGTTGTGTAGGGTGGTGGAGAGGTGTGTAGGGTGGTAGAGAGGAGTGGAGGGGGTGGTGGAGAGGTGGAGAGGTGTGTAGGGTGGTGGGGAGTTGTGTGGGTGGTTGGAGAGGTGTGTAGGGGTGGTGAGAGGTGTGGGGTGGTGGTAGGGGAGGTGTGAGGGTGTGGAGAGGGTGTAGGGTGGTGGAGGGTGTGTAGGGTGGGGGAGTTGTGTAGGGTGGTGGAGAGGTGGAGAGGTGTATAGGGTGGTGGAGAGGTGTGTAGGGGGGTGGGAGGTGTGTGAGGGTGTGGGAGTGTGTAGGTGGTGGGGAGTTGTGTAGGGTGGTGGAGAGGTGTGTAGGGTGGTGGAGAGGTGGGATGTGTAGGGTGGTGAGAGGTGTGTAGGGGGGTGAGAGGTGTGTAGGTGGTGGAGAGGTGGAAGGTGTGTAGGGTGTGTGGGAGGTGTGTAGAGTGGTGGAGAGGTGTGTAGGGTGGTGGGAGGTGGTAGAGTGGTGGGAGTGTGTATGGTGGTGGAGAGGTGTGTAGGGTGGTGGAGAGGTGTGTAGGGTGTGTGGGGAGGTGGAGAGTGTGTAGGGTGGTGGAGAGGGGAGAGTTGTGTAGGGTGGTGGGGGAGTGGAGAGGTGTGTAGGTGGTGGAGAGGTGGAGAGTGTGTAGGGTGGTGGAGAGGTGTGTAGGGTGGTGGAGAGGAGTGTAGGGTGGTGGAGAGGTGTGTAGGGTGTTTGAAAGGTTGAGGTGTGTAGGGTGTTGGGGAGGTGTGTGGGGTGGGAGGTTGTAGGTGTTTGGAAGGTGGAGAGGTGTGTAGGGTGGTGGGGAGGTGTGTAGGGTGGTGGAGAGGTGTGTAGGTGCTGGAGAGAGTGTGGGGTGGTGGAGAGGTGGAGAGGTGTGTATGGGTGGTGGAGAGGTGTGTAGGGTGGTGAAGGTGTGTAGGTGGTGGAGAGGTGTGGTATAGGTTGGGGAGGGTGGAGAGGTGTGTAGGGTGGTTGAGAGAGTGGTAGGGTGGTGGAGAGGTGGAGAGGTGTGTAGGGTGGTGAGAGGTGTGTAGGTGGTATGGAGTTTGTGTAGGTGTGGAGAGGTGTGTAGGGTGGTGGAGAGGTGGAGAGATGTGTAGGGTGGTGAGAGGTGTGTAGGGGGGTGGAGAGGTGTGTAGGGTGGTGAGCGGTGGAGAGGTGTGTAGGGTGGTGGGAGGTGTGTAGAGTGGTGGAGAGGTGTGTAGGGTGGTGGGTAGGTGGAGGAG
>NW_024058564.1:162313-167313 GCF_016432855.1 Salvelinus namaycush
ACACACACCATATGTTTATAACCTATACCAACACCACACCATATGTTTTACTATCACACCACACACCATATGTTTTACCTATCCACAACACACACCATATGTTTTAACTATCCACACACACATATGTTTTACTATCCACACACACACCATATGTTTTACTATCACCACACACCATATGTTTTACTATCCACACACACACCATATGTTTTACTATCCACACACACACCATATGTTTTACTATCCACACACACCATATGTTTTACTATCCACACACACACCATATGTTTTACTATCCACACACACCATATGTTTTACTATCCAGATACACACCATATGTTTTAATTTCCACACACACACCATATGTTTTACTATCCACACACACCATATGTTTTACTATCCACACACACACCATATGTTTTACTATCCACACACACCATATGTTTTACTATCCACAACACACCATATGTTTTACTATCCACACCACACCATATTTTTTACTATCACACCCACAACCATATGTTTTTACTATCCACACACACCATAGTGTTTTACTATTATACCACACCAACACCATATGTTTTTACTATCCACACACACACAATATGTTTTACTATACACACACATATTTTTTACTTCCACACACACACCATATGTTTTACTATACACACACCATATGTTTTACTATCTCCACACACACATATGTTTTACTATCACACACACTATGTTTTATACTATCCACACACACACCATATGTTTTACTATACACCACACCATGTTTACTCCACACACACACCATATTTTTACTATACACACACCAATGTTCTCCACCACACCATATGTTTTACTATCCACACACACACCATATGTTTTACTATCCACACACACCATATGTTTTACTATCCACACACACCATATGTTTTACTATCCACACACACCATATGTTTTACTATCCACACACACACCATATGTTTTACTATCCACACACACCATATGTTTTACTATCCACACACAACATATGTTTTACTATCCACACACACCATATGTTTTACTATCCACATATACCATATGTTTTACTATCCACACACACACCATATCATTTACCCTCCACACACACCATATGTTTCTTCCACACACACCATATGTTTTACTATCCACACACACCATATGTTTTACTATTCACACACACACCATATGTTTTACTATCCAAACACACACCATATGTTTAACTATCCACACACACCGTATGTTGTACTTTCCACACACACCATATGTTTTACTATCCACACATACCATATGTTTTACTATCCACACACAATATGTTTTACTATCCACACACACCATATGTCTTACTATCCACACACACCATATGTTTTACTATCCACACACACCATATGTTTTACTATCCACACACACCATATGTTTTACTATCCACACACACCATATGTTTTACTATCCACACACACATCATATGTTTTAATATCCACACACATACCATATGTTTTACTATCTACACACACCATATGTTTTACTATCCACACACACCATATGTTTTACTATCCACACACACACCATATGTTTTACTATCCACACACACACCATATGTTTTAATATCCACAAACACACCATATGTTTTACTATCCACACACACCATATGTCTTACTATCCACACACACACCATATGTTTTACTATCCACACACACACACCATATGTTTTACTATCCACACACACATATGTTTTACTACTACACACACCATTTGTTTTACTATCCACACACACCCACCATATGTTTTACTATCCACACACACCACTCATTTTTTACTATCCACAACACAATATGTTTTACTATCCACCACACACCATAGTTTTACTATCCACACACCATATGTTTTACTATCCACACACACACCATATGTTTTACTATCCACACACACACCATATGTTTTACTATCCACACACACACACCATATGTTTTACTATTCACACACACACCATATGTTTTACTATCCACACACACACACCATATGTTTTACTATCCACACACACCATATGTTTTACTATCCAGATACACACCATATGTTTTACTATCCACACACACACCATATGTTTTACTATCCACACACACCATATGTTTTACTATCCAGATACACACCATATGTTTTACTATCCACACACACACACCATATGTTTTACTATCCACACACACCATATGTTTTACTATTCACACACACACCATATGTTTTACTATCCACACACACACCATATGTTTAACTATCCACACACACCGTAATATGTACTTTCCACACACACCATATGTTTTACTATCCACACAACAATTTATACTATCCCACACAATATGTTTTACTATCCACACACAAACAACACCATATGTTTATATACCACAACACACCATATGTTTTACTATCCACACACACCATATGTTTTACTATCCGCACACACCATATGTTTTACTATCACCACACACCATATGTTTTACTATCCACACACACACCATATGTTTTACTATCCACACACACACCATATGTTTTAATATCCACAAACACACCATATGTTTTACTATCCACACCACACACAATGTCTTATACCACCACACCCCATATGTTTTTACTATCCACACACACACCATATGGTTTTACTATCCACACACACCATATGTTTTCTATCTACACACACACATATGTTTACTATCCACACACACACCATATGTTTTACTATCCACACACACCATATGTTTTACTATCCACACACACCATATGTTTTACTATCCACACACACACCATATGTTTTACTATCCACACACACCATATGTTTTACTATCCACACACACACCATATGTTTTACTATCCACACACACACACACCATATGTTTTACTATCCACACACACACCATATGTTTTACTATCCACACACACACTATGTTTTACTATATCCACACACACACACCATATTTTTTTACTATCCACACACACCATATGTTTTACTATTCACACACACACCATATGTTTAACTATCCAAACACACACCATATGTTTAACTATCCACACACACCAATATGTTTCATCACAACACACCATATGTTTTACTATCCACACACACACCATATGTTTTACTATCCACACACACCATATGTTTTACTATCCACACACACACACCATATGTTTTACTATCCACACACACCATATGTTTTACTATCCACACACACCATATGTTTCTATCCACAACACACCTATGTTTTACAATATCCACACACAAACCATATGTTTTACTATACACCACAACAAACACACATATGTTTACTAACTATCCACACACACCACATATGTTTTATCTACAACCTTTCTTCTCCACAACACCATATGTTTTACTATCCACACAACCATATTTTTTACTATCCACACACACATATGTTTTCTATCCACACACACCTAATATGTTTACTATCCACACACACCATATGTTTTACTATCCACACACACCATATGTTTTACTATCCACACACACCATATGTTTTACTATTCACACACACCATATGTTTTCTATCCACACCACACCCATATGTTTTTATATCCATATCCAACACACACCATATGTTTTACTATCACACACACATATGTTTTACTATCCACACACACACCAATGTTTTATACTATCCACACACACACACCATATGTTTTATATCCAACCACACACACACACATATGTTTTATATCCACAACACACCATATGTTTACTATCCACAACACCACACACACACCATATGTTTACTATCCACACACACACCATATGTTTTACTATCCACCAAAACACCATATGTTTTACTATCACACACACCATATGTTTTACTATCACACACACAACCATAGTTTTACTATCAACACACACCATATGTTTTACTATCCAACACACCATATGTTTTACTATCCACACACCATATTTTACTATCCACACACACACCATATGTTTTAATATCCATACACCACCTATTGTTTTACTATCCACACACACACCATATGTTTTACTATCCACACACACACACCATATGTTTTACTATCCACACACACACACCATATGTTTTACTATCACACACACACCATATGTTTTACTATCCACACACACCATATGTTTTACTATCCACACACACCATATGTTTTACTATCCAGATACACACCATATGTTTTACTATCCACACACACCATATGTTTTACTATCCACACACACCATATGTTTTACTATCCAGATACACACCATATGTTTTACTATCCACACACACCATATGTTTTACTATCCACACACACCATATGTTTTACTATCCACACACACCATATGTTTTACTATCCACACACACCATATGTTTTACTATTCACACCCACACCATATGTTTTACTATCCACACACACCATATGTTTTACTATCCACACACACCATATGTTTTACTATCCACACACACACCATATGTTTTACTATTTACACACACCATATGTTGTACTTTCCACACACACCATATGTTTTACTATCCACACACACACCATATGTTTTACTATCCACACACACCATATGTTTTACTATCCACACACACCATATGTTTTACTATCCACACACACCATATGTTTTACTATCCACACACACCATATGTTTTACTACCCACACACACCATATGTTTTACTATCCACACATACCATATGTTTTACTATCCACACACACCATATGTCTTACTATCCACACACACCATATGTTTTACTATCCACACACACCATATGTTTTACTATCCACACACACACCATATGTTTTACTATCTACACACACACACTATATGTTTTACTATCCACACACACCATATGTTTTACTATCCACACACACACCATATGTTTTACTATCTACACACACCATATGTTTTACTATCCACACACACCTAGTTTTACTATCCCACACCACCATATGTTTTACTATCCACACACAACCATATTTTTACTATCCACACACA